>NC_045700.1:7675054-7921871 GCF_009834535.1 Camelus ferus | reverse complement strand
GCTTTGTGGAACGGAGTTAGTTCGCGCTTACGGACGTGATACCCAGGCACGGGGTTCTCACGATTCCTGCGCTCTCTCTGATGGATGCTGAAGCCCACACAGCTCGCGAACTCAGTGAGTCTCTTCTTCATCTGGCTTATCGCCTTCCGACACCGCTCACTTCCCTCTGGTCTCTTGCCCTCCCAATCTCAGCGCTGGCGCTGCAGAAGAGCCACAGAGTCTCGCTGCCACACCTTGGCTGCAAAGCTCAACGGCTCGGAATGTTTGGTCCGGAACAGTCGTAGCCTAGCAACAGCACTGACCCTCAACTGTCCCTCAACTGTCCCTCCAGAGCCAGTGTCCCTGTGAGTGTGCACAGAGACCAGAGGCCCAGTGTGCCTGGTGCGCACTTGGGAGCCTAAGGCATTTCAAATCTCTGCAATTGCTTGTGGGCCATTTTGGATTCCTTTGAAATGTTGGTGCTAGGTGGCTGAGTGTTTTGGGACATTTCCAGAAGTGAGGCTTGACCCTGAGAAAGCCATGTTTGTATGCAACTGCGGTTAGAGTGGGGTGGAACCACAGGATGCTGAAGGCCTAGTCCCCCAGAGAGCTCCCCACCAAAAACCTCTGTATCTCCTTATCCCCCAGTGTATTCCTTTCCCCATCCCTCTGGGCCCCAGCCAGTCTCCAGGGAATTTAGCAGATGCAAACAGCAGAAAGCTGTTTTCATGGTTTCAGAGATTGTGGCAATATGTATCATTTAAGTACAAACTCAAGAAGCCAACACTCGCTCTCGCAGATGAAATGAAAATGGTTTCCTCATGTCTGCTGTCCCCTGCTCTGTGGCTCTCTGCCTTATGTTTACACGCTTTCTTCACTGTATTTTTTTTTTTTTTGCTTTTATTTCCACCAATTAAATCTTCAATCAATCTGAGATTTATTCGGGAGCATGGTACAACATTGAGAAATTTTTAACCACATAACTATGAAAAGACCACGTCAGTACTCAGTGAGGCCATGCTGCTGGCTGACCACTTGCAGGAGAGGGGGGAAGGCAGGGCAGGCCTCTTCTTCCTGCCTAACTCCATCCTTCCTCAGCTGGCTAATTATGGCTTCTGGCCCTGCCAGGATCAAAACTGCAGGGGGCGGTAAAGTTCCTAAGTGGCTGACACTCCTGGGAGCTGGTCTTGAGTGGACTGGACCTGGCAAGTGTTCTGAAGCTGACTCTCTCAGGGGCATTTCTGTGTCCCCACCTGCAATTCCTCTGACCTAAGGGAATGTGGTGTTACTAACTTCCCCATTTAAACTATCTTTTCTATTAGCATACACTGTTATTACCCTCATCTTATAAAAAAAGATGCGTTCACCCTCCAGCTGTGGCCCCAGTTCTCTGCTCTCCAGCACACATGCCTCCTGCCCCTGCATAGGAGCTGTTCCCATTCACTTCCTCTGATTCCCCTCATTTTCCATCCAAGCAAGTGTGTCCACTCAGCTGCAACTGCTCACGACAGGGTCACCCACCACCCACCAGGTGCTGACTCCACGGGGAGCTCTCAGTCCTCTCCTCGCACGGCCCGGCAGCCACACTTCCCACCGCTGCTCTCCCTGACTTCCTGAAGCCCTTTCTTCACGGGGCTTCCCGGGTCTCAGGCTACTCCGGTTTCCTCCCATGGCCCTGGCCGGTCTTCTCAGTCCCAGCTCCTGAATGCTGGCACACAGCACCCCTGAGGCTCAGTCTTCTGGCCTCTACTACTTTCTGCTGCCGCCCACATCAGCCTTAGGGCTTTATGTATTATCTACAAGTTGGTAACTTCCAAACTGCTATTTCCAATCCAGACCTCCCTCCTGTATTCCAGACTCAAATACCCATTGCCTCTCAACGTCATCTCTTGGAAGTTTAATAGGACTTCTCCTGGGCCGGCCCTCCCCTGGGCCTGCCCTCTCCTGGGCCTGACCTTTCCTGATTGTACCCTCTCCTGGACCTGCCCTCTCCTAGGCCTGCCATGACCTGGCTGTGACCTTACCTGGACATGCTGTCACTTGGGCCTGACCTCTCCTGTTCCTGCCCTCTCCTGGGCCTGCCCTCTCATAGACCTACCCTCACTTGGACCAGCCTTCTGGGCTTGCCCCCACCTGTGCTTAGCCTCTCCTGTTCCTGACCTAAGCTGGTCCTGCCCTCTCCCGGGCCTGCCCTTTCCTTGGCCTGCTCGCTCCTGGTCCTTCCCACTATCTTCTGGGCTTCCCCTCACCTGGGCCTGCCCTGTCCTTTGCCTGCCCTCATCTGGTCCTACCCTCTCCTGAACTGCCCTCTCCTGTGCCTGCTCTCACCTGGGCCTGCCCTTGCCTGGACCTGCCCACTATCTCCAGGGGCTTCCCTCTCCTGGGCCTGCCTTCTCCTGGGTCTGCCGACTCTTCAGGCTGCTCTCACGTGGGTCTGCCCTCGGGTTTGTCTGCCCACCACTAGGACTGCCCTCTCCTGGACCTGCCCTCACCTGGGCCTGCCCTCTCCTGGCCTGCCCACACCTGGGCCTGCCTTCTCCTGGTCTTGCCCTCTCTCTCCTGGGGAAGTAAGCCAGAAAGAGAAAGAAAAATACCATATGAGATCACTCACATATGGAATCTAAAAAAAAAACCAAAATATAAATACAAAACAGTAACTCATAGACATAGAATACAAACTTGTGGTTGCCAAGGGGGTGGGGGTGGGAAAGGACAGACTGGGAGTTCAAAATTTGTAGATACTGACAGGCACATGTAGAATAGATAAACAAGATTATACTGTATAGCACAGGGAAATACATACAAGGTCTTATGGTAGCTCACAAGGAAAAAAAATGTGACAATGAATATATGTATGTGTATGTATAACTGAAAAATTGTGCTCAACACTGGAAATTGACACAACATTGTAAACTAACTATAAGTCAATAAAAAAAATGTTAAAAAAAAAAAAAGTGCTCCATTCAGACCCATGGTTACATGCTGATCTTTTAGGGACAGAGACTAGGTTGGAACCTAAATGTACAGACCGGGAGAGAAAGGGATTTCAACTATTCTGACCAATTCCTGTTGAATGAAACAGAGAGGCCAAGCCCTCCCATTTCAAAAGTGCCCAGTTGGTGAGAAGACCCACTGCAGGGCAGAAGGGAAGGAACCTCCTTAACAAAGGTCCCAGATAAGAAAACGGCCCAGTGACACTCACTCAGCCCACAGGGCCTTCAGCCTGAATGTGAACGTGGGGAACCCGGGCAGAAGTAGGCGTGAGCCCTTCCCTCACCTGCAGCAAGGTGGAGGCAGCTTTCAGCACCCCCCTCACCACCCACCTGTCCAGCCTTCCTCACTGAGTCACAAGGGAACTGGGTGGAAAGGATTTCAGCCTCATGTGTTTGGCCCTGGGCGGGGCTGGGATTCCCCTTCCATCTGAGTGGAGGGCAATGATGTTCCCAGAATAGGGTGTGTCTGGAATCAGCTGCTCCAAGTGCCCCGTGTGTGTGTGTTTCCTGGCACCACAATCTAGAGGGGAGGACCTGACAAATTCTGTCTGACGACAATCCAAATGCTTACCGAGTCTTTTATTAGTCACCATTATAACGTTTATAGTTGTAATAAGGGCTGAGCCCAGACACAGCAGAAGTCAACCTCTGCGCTACCTCATGAGACCTGCCCAGGCCACAGCACTGGATGTAATTTACTCTCATAAATTCCCTCTCCATTAAATGTGAGCTCACACTTGACCCTTAGCTACTTCAACAACCTCCCATTTAGGTTCCTGGGGAAGGTTCTCACATACAACATCCAGGGCTTATGATAGTGACCCCAAAGCATCCCAAATGTTAGAGACATGTACACCTAAGATACACTTCTCGGGGAGAGATCTCTCTATTAAAACAGCTACTCCAGGTAGTGGATAAGAGCAGTGTTGTCTGAACACGTCCTGCCACACACAGGATGCAAGTCAACATTCGGACAGGCTCAAGTTGTGTTTATCTTTGTTCATGGTCCCTGCTTCTTTTTGTAAAGTCTTGTAAGTTTACTTTCTCTCAGATGTTCTGATATTCTTCTTACTCAAATTAGTAATTCCTGCTCTCTGTATTATTAATCTACTTAGAAAATGGAATAGTACTAAGACAGATTGGCAATCTGTTACGAGCCAATGAAGGCAAACTTTCAGGTAGGTTCCTAACAAAGACGTGTCTGTTACAATGAAAGCCCATATTGACAGGGTCTATGAATGATTTGCATTTACTACTGGGGTTTTTTAACTCATATATAGCTAATTTGCATTTTCCCCAAATTCATTTTTGCTTACTAACCCTACAGTTGATACCCTTACGATTTAATTCATCAAAAGCAATCACTTAAGCACTGTACGCAGGCATGTTTGTGGCCTGCGTTCTCACAGGCTGCCAAGCATGACACAAACATGAGGCTAAGTTCATCAGGAAATGAGTGTGCACGTGACCCAGGGCCACACCAACTCATCTACTGCCCTGCACCAGCAACCACAGCAGGAGGCGCCGTAAAATCTACGAAATTCTTCTGCCAGCTCTGAGCTGACAACAGTACTTACAGGTTCCGGGGGCCTCATGCCAGCCAGGGGAGCACACACACGCGGCGCTGCTGCACCAGCCAGGGGCAGGGTCCAGCCAACGTCCCCGCTGTTCGGTGGATTGTACACTTGGACGTTTCTGGCCAGTCCTCTCACCACTGAGAAAAGAAAAGGCAACACATATTTCTTACGCCTGTTTACACATGGCAAGCTATCACTTACCCTGAACTTCTGCTCTGTAGTAGGAGAAATACTGACTTCCTTAAACTTTGAATTATCTACACACAAAAGCACATGAAAACTCTCCAAATCCACATTTAGCCAAACTCAGCCAGCTAGGGCCTTGGTCTCTACAGAAGCTTAAGTTGTTGTCAATAAAAACAAGGGAGTAAAAGTAGTAATACTGGGTTGGCCACAAAAGGACAAGGGACAAGGGGCAAGAGCGAGAAACTGGAAAAGCAGCTTCAGTTTTCCAGCACAGGTCATGGAAAGAGAGACAAGAGGATTCTATCATCTCTGCCTCTAAATGAGAACTGACAACACGGAGGACGCCCATCTAATCCGGGCAGCTAGATTAGCTGGTTTCAATCATTCATTTCTTCTCATTCAACAGACACTGAACGTCTTCTGTGATTCAAAGAAAAGGCAAACACAGGGAGAAATCAAAGATACACTCAGTTCTCAATTAACTGCCCCAATAGGGACTTAGAAAAACATGCAAATTAAATCCATGTATTAGCTCCAAACTCCACTTTAGCAATAACATCATTTTTCTAGACCACTAATCTTTTGCCAAAAGATGTCATCCATACTTGCTTTCTTTGAGCCATCAGCACGTATATTTTTAAGCCAAAAAAAATATTTAGAGGTATGCACCGAAGCCTTTAAACAATACTACAAAGAATTGTAAAACCACTATAAACTGGTTTCTCAACATGTTAGTAGCAAATGAAAGCACAGAGATTTCCAATGCCAAAAAGCACTTCATCAGCAGAGAAACGTGCTATCAAGTAACACGACCAGCAGATTTCAACAACCAACACTGAAAGCTAGTGACAAAACACTGCTTCGTACAAATTTATTGAGCACAAAGCAAAGCTCATGAACTTTTGTCAGTGACAGAGAACACTGATAACTGTAAACACATTTAGAAATCCTTAAGTTACCACTTAAGAAGAATGTGACTTTTACTTCATACAC
Source organism: Camelus ferus (assembly GCF_009834535.1). Lineage (NCBI taxonomy): Eukaryota > Metazoa > Chordata > Mammalia > Artiodactyla > Camelidae > Camelus > Camelus ferus. Next base: position 7,916,143 of record NC_045700.1, on the reverse strand, counting down.
TAAAATATTAACAACTGGTGGGGGTTGGAAGGTAAACTATGTGTAATTGTTACATTTTTATTCCATCATTATGTACTTCCCAAATTTTCTTTCTACTTTAAACTTTACACTATACTAAAAAGCAAAATGCATCATGAAAACGCTGAATTTGTCTGCCTTCTTACTTCCATGTCCTTCCAGTGTCTGGTGTACGCCCTCCATCGCCCTCAGGATAAAGGGGAACCACTGTAACGGTGTCTGGGACATCTGGCTGCAGATTCCTAAGAACAGCATCATTGGTATTCCCAGGGATTGGCACCTAAAGATTTTAATAAAATGTAAAGTACTTGATTTGAAAACCTTGTATAAGAAATAATACTTTGAACAACCAAACACTCAAAATACTAACTGACAACCAAGTCAAGAAGCAGGTTCTGTACTATTGGAACCTAAGGATGTGCCCCCATACAAACTGTTCTAAGAGTTGATGAAGGCCTCTCTGCACACGCCCAGCTCCTTCTTGAAAAGCCCCTGGAATGATCTGATCCCCCAGCCCCAGTCCCCCAAAAGCCCCCATCACCCAGGCACTGAGGCCCCAACCGACTACCCTCCGTCAAGTTCTACAGAAGGAACATGAACTCCTTCGGCGCTATGGTACACTAGTTAACGCTTGATCTTCACTTTGCAATCTACAGCTGAAACTAACACACACTTTTCCCTACAGGAAATAGTGACCAGTTCCTCCAGACCACCTGCTGTGGGTGCATAGGAGAGCTTGTACTGATGAGGATTTTGCTCTGTGTGCTCCCAGCGAACATTCAAAGTGCTGGTGGAAGGGTCGTACATCGAAGTTTCTCATGGTATTCAAAGGTTCAGAAATGCACAGAAAGCACACCACGCATAACCCTAACAACCCAGCACACATGAAGCCCAGGTTTACTGATGGGTCCCGGGAACCCTAGAACACAGGATCCCTTTAGTAGGCACCCACAAATACCTGCTGAAGTAGTGAATAAAGGAAAAAAATGTGATCATCAGGTACACATCTCATCCCTCCACAAGGTATCTTGGCCTCAGAGCATAGTTTGTTCATTTGTCTGTGTTATCCTAGAAGGTAATAAACACCATTCTCCAAGACCAGAGACAAATAACTCCAGTAAGGATATTAAAAGCAATTTAGATCTTTGGGGGGAGGGTATAGCTCAGGGCTACAGTGTATGCTTAGTGTGTGCACGAGGTCCTGGGTTCAATCCCCAGTACCTCCACTAAAAAATAAATAAAACCTAATTACTCCCACCCCCAACAGAGACAAAAAAAAAAAAGAAAGAAAGAAAGAAAGAAAAAGAGCATTATTAACATGCATTTTAAAAGTTTAGCAAACCTCTGTGTCACCCCAGTGTTTCCAGTGGAAGATGAGATTCCACCCCCATGACGGTTACTAAAACAGCCACAGGAGTCCAGGCTCACTTACTGGTCTTGCCTCTTCCTGTCACCCGACCTCCTTCCACATCACAACACAGGGAGAACAGGGTGATGGTGTAAGGAGTGTCAGGCTTCAGCTTCTGCAGGACCACACTGTTCTGCTGTCCACCTATCCTGGTCTGGAGTAAAACAGGGATAAGTGTCAGCTTTGCTCTCTCCAGCTCACTCATCTGTTAGGAAAAGCTCTTTCTCTGTTTGAGGCCTTTGCCAAGATCTGGAAACACGCCCCGCTGTGAAAGTTTAAAATGTATCCTAGAGTATCGTTTTAAATGTAAATGAGACCCCTTAAATCATAAAAAGGATTTTAAGCCTTAAAGTACTGATCTTAAAAAGATATTTCAACTGTCAAGAGGCCAAAACTGCGAAATTCCATCCAAAAGCAAAATAATAATAAGTGGGGCTACAATAGACTAAAAGAATGATGCACAACAAAAGATACAATAAATGTTATAACTCACAGAGGAAAAAATGTGACAATGGGTGTGTATATGTCCATGAATGACTGAAAAATTGTGAACACTGGAATTTGACACAACATTGTAAAATGATTATAAATCAATAAAAAATGTTAAAAAAAGATACAATCAACAAAATGAAAAGGCAACCTATGGAATGGAAGGATATCTTTGCAAACCATCTATCAGATAAGGGGTTAATATCAAATTAAATAAGGAACTCATACAATTCAAGAGCAAAATAAAAGCAATCTGATTTTAAAATTGTACAGAAAACCTCAGTAGATATTTTTCCCAAGAAGACGTACAAATGACTAACAGATAATTGGCATCACTAATCATCAGGAAAATGCAAATCAAAACCACAATGACATATCACCTCCACCTGTCAGAATGGCTATTATTGAAAAGACAAGAAATAAACTGGGGCTGTGAATTTCACCACTCGCGAGAGAGCGGTATGTCAGAGAGTCTGGGTTCATTTAGTAGGTATTGATTTCCTTGACTGTGCCTCTGAAACTTGTTTCAGCTTCTTCTAGCCATGGCTTTATTGTTATTTTCCTTACTCCTCATTATTTCCTTTTCACTGACATGACATATTGAATTAATGTAAATTAAATGTGTTTATGATGTAACTCCACTGTACATTTTACACTCATATTATATGAGTAGTAAACGACGAAAGGATATATGTGACCTGTATGTATGTGCTGTATTTGGGCATTTTCTTGAAAACTAATTAATAGCTAGCTTATTTATGATTATTAGTTTAATAAGCTTCTGTGTGGCAGAAAAAATTTAGATTTAAAACTAACAACTAAATCATGGTTTTGGGTTAGGATCTAAGTATACAGGTTTAAAGCTTGCTGCAAACTCTCAGATATATTTTGATAGACTTGTTACTCCATGATGGAAACAAGCAGGAACTAAATAATCAAATGTCATCAACCAAAAATAACTGAAGAATTAAATGTTGGAGATATTTTTAGATGTTTTTGTTACTAGCTATTTTGAGTTCAATGAAAACAAAGAACAACAACAACAACAACAAAAAGACAAGAAATAGCAAGTGTTGGTGAAAATGTGGAGAACAGGGAACATTTGCGCACTATTGGTGGGACTATAAACTGGTGCAACCACTATGGAAAACAGTATGGAGTTTCCTTAAAAAAATTAAAGATACAATTACTAAGCCATTTGGGGATATAGATTTGAGGAAAATGAAATCAAGATCTTAAGATATCACCACTCCTAGGGATATATATCACTGAGAAGCTCTTGCACACGTGAACCATTACAATATGAACAGGACTGTAAAAGCAAGCAGAGTCATCCCAAATTAGAAAATATTTAACAGGTAAAATGGAAAAATATGCTGCGGTGGAATCAAACAACAGAAATACTCTACAGTAATGCAGACAAACAAGCTAGAGCTACGGGCAACACTGGTGACTCTTACAGAGGTTGAACAGAAGAAATAAGGTATAACAAAATAAACCTATGATTCTATAGGTCCTATTAATATACAACTCAAAAATAAGCAAAACTAAATTGTATTGCTCAGAGGTGTAAACATAGGAGATATGACCATAAGGCAAAGCAAATAAATGATTACCATGAAATTCAAGAGTATGATTGCATACAAACTGGAGTAAGATGTTTTGAACTTGAAAGAACACGCACATTCTTTCTGGGGACCTGCAATTTTCTATTTCATAACCATTGCATTCGCGTTTGCATTAAAATAATTTGCTAAATTGTATATCTATGTTTCATTTACTTCTTTGCACATACACTGTGTTTCAAAATAAAAAGTTTAAAAATTGTATATTACTTATCTGTTGTATAGAAATTGATCACAAAATTTAACAGTTTAAATGAGCAAATACTTATTATCTCACACATTTCTGAAGGCAAGGCTTTAGGGAGTGTCTTAGGCGGGTGGCTTTGCTTTGGTGTCAAGTCATCGGCCAGGGCTGTGGTCATAGAAGGCTTGACTAGGGCTGAAAGAGCCACTTCTATGAAAGTTCACACATGTCTGTTGGCTGGAGGCCTCAGCTCCTTTCCATGTAAGCCTCTCCATAGGGCTGTCACTTTATCACATACTATTCATTAAAAGGAAGTCATTAAAGCCCAGTCCATGCTGAAAGACAGGAATTTACCTCTTCTTCAGAGGGATGGTATGAAAGTATCTGTGTACTTAAAATCACCATAAGTTTTATAGAAAGTCGACTATAAACAAATTCAATGTGGAGCAGCTGTATTAGGGAAAGTATCTGCAACATCTATGAAAGCAAAATGATTGAATCTATTATAAATGAGGAAATGAAATGAAACACAATGAAAAAGACAAGACATTCTCATGAGACTGTAAGAGGAAAAATACAAACCTTGCTAGTGAAAATGAAAATCTGAGTTTCCCGTTTTGGGGGGAAGAAATATCACAATTTTTTTTAGCGTGAAGACTTCAGCCACTTAACATATGAATGATTTAATTCTTAAAGGGGACCACCATGAATCAAATATGTATGGAGATCTTTACTTCACAATATTTGTAGAAGTAAAAAGCTGAAACCAATTGAATGACCAATAAATACAGAGAAGTTTGAATAAATTATGACACATCTGTGCTGTGGAAACATTTTTAAACATTCTACTGAAAAATACTGTACATACAGAAAAATGCAATATTGCATGTCTAAAAGCCCCCCAAAATATCACAATCCGGTCAGACTTATGAAGTCAGCATTCTTATCAAGAAAGAGAACATACTGGGACCCCCAAAGCCCTCTCAACTTCCCTCTAGCCTGAACCTCTCAGGGTAGCCACTGTCCTGACATCTGAGAGCACAGATTAGTGTTGCTTTGTTTTGTACTTTGCATGCATGGAATCAGATCGTGTGTTATGTGGTATACTACACACAGCTGACTCTAGAACGCACTGGCTTGGACTGTGGGTCCACTTATATGTGGATATATTTCAACAGTAAATAGTACAGGACTACATAGTCTGTGGCTGGTTCAATCTACACAAGCAGAGTAACCATGGATACAGAGGGCCGACTGTAAGTTACACACAGGTTAACCCCTGTGTTGTTCAAGGATCAACTGTAGTTTTATTTTCCTTCATGTTGTCTTTGTCAGATTCATCCATATCACATGCAGTTATAGGTATCTGATTCTCATTGCTGCATAGTAGTTTAGTGTGTCTCAATTTGTTTACCCACACCACTGTTGACAGATATTTACAGTTTCCAGCTTGGGACTATTATAATTAATGCTATGAATATCCTAGTACATGTCTTTCAATAAACATATGTGCTTATTGGTGATAGGTATAGACCCAGGAGTAGGATTGCTGGGTCACAGGGTATGCACGGGTTTGGTTTAAGTACACTCCGCCAAACAACGTTCCAAAGTGGTTGGACCAATTTATTATGCTCCCTCCCATCAAGAGTGTGTGAGATTTGCTATTGCTCCACATTCATGCCAACACTTGCTGTTTCCATCTTTTAGATTTCAACTATCAGGTGTGTATCATGAAGTGATTCTCATGTTTTAGCCTAGAAGTCAAGTTGTTTTTTCTTCACATTTAGGTATGCAATCCATATGGAGTCAGTTTTCACGTATGGTATTAAGTTAAGGATCAAGTCACATTATTTCTTTCATATAGATATTCAACTGACCCAGCACCGTTTGTTGAAAAGGTTAGCCTTTACCATACTGTTTTGATGAGTGTAGCTTTGTAGCATAGTTTGAAGTCAGGGAGCATGATACCTCCAGCTTTGTTCTTCTTTATCAAGACTGTTTGGCTATTTAGGTCTTTTGTGTGGGAAAGTATACTGTGTTCATATATTGGAAGAATTAATATTGTTGAAATGACCGTACAATCAAAGGAAATCTGCAGACTCAATGCAACACCTATCAAAATACCAATGGCACTTTTCACAAAATTGCAACAAATCATTCAAAAATTTCTATGAAAACACAGAAGATACTGAAATAAGGGAAACCTCCTAATTCATTCTATGAGGCCAGCATTACCAAAACCAGATAGTCTTTACAAGAAAACTACAGACCACTATCTCTCATGAACACAAATGCAACAATCATCAACAAAATACTAGCAAATCAAAACCAACAATATATGAAAAGAATTATACACCAAGACTATGTGAGATTAATCCCAGTTATGCAAGGTTGGTTAACATTTGGATATCCATTAATGCAATCCATTACATCAGCAGCTAAAGAAGAAAAAAACCCACAATTATATCAATGCATACAGAAAAAAATCTTTGACAAAGTTCAACATTCATTCTTGATAAAAAAAACTCTCAGCAAGTTAGGAATAGAGGGGAACTCCCTCAACTTGATAAAGAATAGCTACAGTGAACTGATCTTGATGAATCACAAAGGTACGACAATGGAGAAAAGATAATCTCTTCAACAAATGGCAGGGGAACAACCAGACATCCACATATTAAAAAACCTAAGAGTCTAGAGACAGACCTTATGCCTTTCAAAAAGAAGTAACTTAAAATGGATGATAGACCTTAATGTAAAATGCAAAATTATAAAATTCCTAGGAGGTAACATAGAAAAAATTCTAGATGGTGCTCGGTATGGTGATGACTTTTGAGATATAACACCAAAGGCACGGTCCATGAAAGAAAGAATTGATAAGGTGCACTCATAACAACAACAACAACAACAACAAAGTTCTTCTCTGTGAAAGACACTGGCAAGAGAATGAGAAAACAAGGCACAAACTGAGAGAAAATATTTGCAAAAGATTTATTCAATAAAGGACTGTTATTCACAATATACAAAGAACACTTAAAATTAAATAAAAACCTGATTTAAAAATGGGCAAAAGACCTGAACAGATACCTCACTGAAGAGGATAAACATGTGAAATTAACATATGAAGAAATGCTCAACATTATATACCGTTAGAAAGTTGTAAATTAAAACGGTAAGATACCACTACGTACCTATCAAAATGGCCAGACATCTGTAACACTGAGAACACCAAATGCTGACAAGGATGTGGAGCAACAAGAACTCTCATATTTTCCTGGTGGGAATGCAAACATGGAACAGTCACTTTGGGAGACAGCTGGACAGTTTCTTACAAAACTAAACATACTCCTACCACACGATCCAGCAATTGTACCCCTCAGTATTTACCCAAAGGAATTAAAAGCTTGTGTACCTGCACATGGATACAAAAACCTGCACATGGAAGTTTGTAACAGCTTTATTCACAATTTCAAAAACTTGGAAGCAACCAACTTGTCCTTCATTTGGTGAATTAATAAGTAAACCATCGTACATCCAGGCAATGTAACATTATTCTGCACTAAAAGGAAATGAGCTCTCAAGCCATGGAAAGACATGGAAGAAACTTAAACGCCCATTACTAAATGAAATAAGACAATGGCTGCATACTGTATGATTCCAATATATGAAATTCTAGATCAGGTACAGTTACGCAGACAGTAAAAAGATCAGTGATTTCCAGGGGTTCAGAAAGAGGGAGGAGGAAATAACTCTGTGGAGCACAGAGGACTTTTAGGGCCGTGTTAACTATTCCATATGGTAGTATAATAGTGATACATGTCACTATACATTTGTCAAAACCCACAGAGTGAACCCTAATGGACTTTTGGTGTAGTGTATCAATGATGTATCAATTTAGATTGATTATCCAATAACATACAAATGTACTCTCTGGTACAAGCGTTGGTAGTGGGGGAGGTTGTGCATGTCTGGGAGCAAGGGGTAACTTCTGTATTTTCTGCTCAATTTTGCTATGAACATAAAATAAACATAAAATAAACACAGCCTCTTAAGAAAACATTTTTAAATAAAAAATAGAAAAAAGGGACAATCCCCTACTCGTTTTTGAGGCTAGTATTAGCCTTAAAAGACCTTGTAAGAAAATTACAAATCAGTATCTTATGAAAATAGACATACAGTTTTCTAGTAAAATTATAGCAAATTAAATCCAGAAATTTATAAAAGGAATACTACATCACAAACAAGTGGTGGGGGGGCGGTTTCTCGTGATGCAAACCTAGTTAAAGAGACATCACTGATATAACCCATTATATTAACTGACTAAAGGATGATGCAGCAATTTTTTTCAGTAAAGGACCAAACAGCAAATATTTTAAGCTTTGTGGGTGACATACACTTTTTACAGAATATTATTCTTCTTTTTACAATCCGTTAAAAAATGTAAAAGATGTGTTTTAGCTTGCTGCCTCTACACAAACAGCCAGTGGGCAGGATTCGGTCTGTGGGTCACAGTATGCTGATCCCCGGACTAAGAAAAAATCAAAACCATATGATTATATCAGCCGATGCAGAAAAGAAACCTGAAACTTTCAAAATATATCCATCATTAAAAACTCTAGCCAATTAGGAATACAAGGGGACTTCCTTAATCTGATGAAGGGCATCTACAGAAAAAATCTACAGCTAACTTCATACATAATAGTAAAAGATTTAACGTTTTATCCCAGAATCAAGAACAAAGCAAGGATATATAAAACTTTTACCACTCCTATTCAACATCCTACATTGACTAGTCAGTACAATAAAGCAAGGGGGAAAAAGCATAGAAATTGGAAAGGATGACATGATCATGAAAGCAGAAATCTCCAGAATCTATAAAAAGTTGGAATTAGTAAGTGAATTTAGCAAAGTTGCACAATAAAAGGTCAACGTACAAAAATTAAATTGTAATGTATAGAATATTAATGAAAAATAAGAAGCCAACTCTTTTTTAAAATACCATTTAAATAGCTTCTTTTTTTAAAAAAGGAAATACTTTGATATAAATCTAAGAAATACATTCAGGCGCTGTATACTTAAAACTAAAAAAAGCTAACGAAAGAAAACAAAGGATGTCTGAAAGTCTAAGTAAATGGAAAGATAGATTATGCTCATGGATTGAAAGACTCCATAGAGTTAAAATATCAATTCTTTAAAACAAAAAAATCTATATATTTAATGCAATTTCAATAAAAACCCCAGTATTACCTATTGTGTATATTGACACATTAATTTTAAACTCTATACAGAAAGTGATAATAATTAGAATAGCAAAAATGTTTTTGAAAAGAAGAAAATCTTATTTTAAGACTTACTATAAAGTGACAGTTACAACACTCAAGATAATATGGTACTGATGAACGGAAAGACATACAGATCAATGGAACCAGACAGTTCATGAATCCAATACAGGCTTTTCTACTGAGGTAAAATTACATAACATAAAATTCATCATTTTAACTATTTTTAAGAGTACAATTCTGTGCTATCTTTGGAACTAAGGTCTGTAGTAATTTCCTTACTTTCATTTCTGATTTTAGTGATTTGAGGCTTTTTTTTTTTCTGATCACTCTAGCTAAGGTTTTGTCAATTTTGTTGCCCTTTTAAATGATTTTGGTCCATTTATTTTCTCTCTTGTTTTTCTATTCTCTATCTCCACTATAATCTTGACTATTTCCTTCCTTCTACTCATTTTGTGTTTAGTTTATTCTTCTTGATTAATTGATTTGAGATATTTATTTTTAACATGGGCATTTAAAACTATACATTTCTCTGAGTATATACTTCATTGCATCACGTAAGTTTGGGTACAGCATGTTTATGTTTTTTGTTTTCATTTGTTTTAAGGTATTTTCTAATTTCTCTTGATTTTTTTTTTTTTTTTTTTTTGGTCCATTGGTTGGTTGTGTTGTTACTGTCGACGTATATGTGAATTTTCCAGTTTTTCTTCTGTTGTGTCAGGGACACTTTCATGGGAATTTCTCTATTTCCTTGGGCAGAGGAAGGAATTCATGAGTAGACCAGAAAAAAGCAGAAGAAAGTGGAATGGATTCTGGCCGCCTAGTCACAGAGCTACTTCCCTTCAACATTTAATAAAATAAGTTTATATTTTATTTAAATGACTCTCCTCTCCAGCAATGACAGTGACAACTACAGAGAAACTTAAGTATTTATCCTACAATAGGGGAGAGAGAGGTAATAATGTAGCAGAGAGAGGGGTGGGATAACAGAAGAGGATAAAAGATAAGGAACAAAATTACAATCGTGTGGAAATTTGTATGACCAAGGTGACACTGAAGATAATTTGGCAAAAGAATGGTTATGCTAGGGGTTTTAAACACTGGCTGTGCATTTCACTCAACTTGGGGAACTGATCAAATAATTTCCAGGCCTTCACTCCAAACCACAGACCATGAAAAAAGGAAAAGACTGAAGACTTGGGTTTGTAACAAAATTTTAATGCAGTTATTCATCCAAAGATACTATTTTCAAAAGTGAACACGGAAGTCATGAATTCAACTTCTAGGAATGGTGAAGCAGGTAATTTTAAACAATAAACACACAGAACTACTATAAAAATGATGCAAAAACTTTTAGTCTGTTGTAAAGCATCAGAGAACTAATAAAGAAGGACATTTTTAGCTATAATCCAGGAGCCTAACATTTGCTGCCTTTTTTTCCCTAGAAAAAAAGAACTTACCAATTCTATGAATGGCAGCAGAAATCCTGAGAAGATAAGCTAGGAACTGATACACCCAGTGGTCTCCAGGAAGTTCTCGAAGTGCTGGCTGTCCTCCTCAGGGATGAAGGGCCGCAGACTGAGCAGCAGGAACTGGTGGCCGTCCCCGTGGAGCTGCCGCAGGTTGACGGAGAACTCGTGCACCGAGGCCCTGGCGCGATGCTCGTGCAGCAGGGAGGCAAACTGCTGGGTCTCTGCGATGGCAGCTTGGTGTGCAGCGTGAGCGTGTAGTCCTGCAGCAGCTCAGCTCGCTCCAGCTGACTGTCCTGGCATGCGGTGCCATCTGTATGCAGAAGGACAAGGGCGAGACGTCCTCCATGTGCACACACCCAGGGAAGGAGAAGGTGCTGGCTTCTGTGTCACAGGGCTCCTTCATGTCCACCTTTGTGGGAGAGTCATCACTGTGAAGAGACAGGTGGTGGGTGGGGGTCGAGGCCCCATCAAATACGGCTCTGTCCAGGGAGTCGATGGTGGACTCTGGGTACACAGTCTGGAAGACTCTTCTGCAGCGACCTTGCTCTCTGCGGCCAGGACACCAGGCAGCACGCCTCCATGGGCCCCACTCCGCTCTCCGACAGGGAGTCTGTGGCGAGGCCTCTGGAACTTTCTGCACACACACTCTGGCTGGGGGAGATGCCGGGGCCCAGGCTGTCTTCAGGATCACCAGGTGTGAGGTGTCATCCTGCACACAGGACACGGCAGTGATGTCATGGATGGGGACCCTGAAGATGGTGTCCTCCCCATCCCTTCAGGCCAGCTTGACGTTGCACGCAGACAGGCTGATCACAGCATCATGCTCCTCGGTCTGGAGCTGGTGGGCTCTCTCTGCACTGTCTATGAAACGCAGGATTTCGGTCCTACCGGAGGGATTCAGCTATCCTGCTACGGACATTAACTGCCCTAAGTACCTCACCTCCTTCTCAGTACAGTCGCTCAGCAGTCTGCTGGGCTCCACGCGCTCAGGCAGGGACAGCACCACAGTGTGCAGAGGGCACTTCTCTGTCATCTTCTCATGGGCTTTCTTGTCTCTACTCTTTTCACCTTTTAGGAATACTCATTTAAGTGGTGACTCAATTCCCGGCCCGTTGGAAAGTCTGAGGAGGTATTCCTTGGGGGAATTCTGGTTCCTCCCCTTCTGCCAACAGTTACTGTGCATTCCCTTCTGTTCACTTCCGATCTTGTTGAAAAATACAGTCAGATGTTAGCCCTCCCTCTTCTTGCCCTTCTTGCCCTCCTCTTCCATGTCACTGTGAGAGGCCCCTGAGGCCCGGCCCGCCCTGGGAGCCACGCCCTGCCGTGGCTGCCTCATGCTCACTAGGTTCTCGCAGCCGCCATGGCTCCTGCTCCGCCCGCCTGGCTGCACTCTCCTGATTAATTTGTCTTATTAGACTTTCCTAGTAGCAGGAAATAAATGGCTCTTTCTAGCAGGTACATCAGAGCGGACAGAGACTCACGGACGTCTTTTTCTTCCAGCTCACTTTGGACTAAAAAAAGAATTGATAACACCCCTAAGGAATATCACCTTTATCATCATTTGAATATTACGGGATCAGAGCTGTCCTGAAAGGATGCTTGAAAACATTAGCAAAATACAAAACAGGTGGAATGGCTCAATAAGAGGTGGACATTCCTGGAAACAGCTGGAAAACGTTACCTAGCACTACTTTCAAATGGTGTGCCACTGGTCTGAAACATAACATCGGGTATTTTTATAGGCCTATATGGTCCTCCTGTAACAATTAACACCCGGGAAAGCAGTATATTGATCCTTTAAAAAGAAAAAAAGCATCTTCTTCGACCACGGAACAGAGAGAAAGATGATGCAATAGGGACATACAAGCTTCAGGATGGCTTCAGCACTGACAGACTGAAAAGGGAAGGAAATTTCGAACAAGCCCCAAACTCAGCACTCTCCCATATCTACTGAAACAATCAATAATAGCAGTCCCCTGACCTCAGTCACTGACTCAGGATAAATCCTTGTGACCCAGGTGAATCCTGCAGGTTTTATTCTCTATTTTGCAAGCCTGACCTGTGATTGGTGGCAATTTAGGTATTAACTGGAGAAATGTATTTTTGTTTATTTTCTTTAGCTGTTCAGTTAACACTACTTGTTCTATAAATAAGACTGCACTAAACTTTGTTTTCTTCCAGGATTACTTTTCATCAGTTCTATTTAAGAATTTCCCTCTCTCTGAAACGCCACATTCTCTCATTATACATTTGTTCCCAATGACAACATGGCAGCAGGAGCATTCATTCCAGCCACTGGCTTAAAATCTCTTCAGTCAAATACGTGTAAATTATCCAATCCGTCGAGGTAAACTAGTCCTCTGCTACAGCAGTATTAGGAAGTCCCAACTTTATCTGTACAGCATAGAAAATAGTCATTTTTCTCAAGGGTTTAATTTTGGGCTTTTAAACATGAATCGATTTGCCAGTTATTAATAGTTCCTTCATTGGTTGCATCTCTGTAGTCAAATTAGAGATGAGGATTTTTAAACGGGTGAAAGACATGAGAGGACATGTCACCAAACCAGATACACAACTGGTCAGTAAGCACATAAAGAGACACTACTGTCATAGTCATGAGGGAGAGGCGGAGCGAGACCACATGTAGTACCACTCACACCCTCTCCAGACGGGACAGAATCAAAATGAGGTGTTGGGAAGGAGATGAAGAACTGAAACACCTGATATCTGCTGACAGAGGGTAAAATGGTACTCTGGAAAATGGTTTGGTGGTTTCTTTAAAAATTAAAAACATATCAATCTGACAAAGTATCAAGGCACTAAAGCCAAAGGAAGTGTGAGGAACTGCTCTGGCCTGAAGGGGACCAAGGAGACAGGGGCTACGTGCACCATGTGCCCGCCAAGCAGGGGCGGAAGGGCAGGAAGCAGTCCCGGCTGGCGCGCCCTGCCCGACGCGCACGGCTGTGTTACGGTCCCACAGGGGTGCCGCGTGGGGTGTGCTGGGGAGACGGAGCACTGTACCAGGAACTCACTCTCATGACACAGAGAGAAACCTTCTTTATACTCTCTTTACACTATTTCTATACATTTAAGATTGCTGAAAAAATTTGTTAAATACACAGCATTTAAAACATCTTTATTATAGAAAAAAAAATTATGGCCTCCTCTTTCCACTCTCTACTCTTTTAATACGTCCTGGTTTTCTTCACAGCACCTAGCAGTGGCTGAAGCATCATGTGTGCAGGATAGTCCGCCTCCCCCTCTGAGAGTAAATTCCTGCAAGTGCTGGGACCAGGTCTGGTCTCCACCCAGCTCCAGTGCCCGCACACTGGCCAGTGCACAGGGTATTCGTGTTTGTTTGATAAGTTAACCTGCAGTCTTATTATGCTTTAAAATAAAATCATTTACCATCCCCTCCCCCCAAAACACACACACACATCACTTGCTCACAGCAACTCTAACCCTGTGTACCCAAAAGAAGTGAAAATGTATGTCCACATAAGAACTTAGAGATGAATGTTCATTGCACAATTATTCACAACAGACAAAAACTGGACACATTCCAAATGTCCATACTCTACTGAAGCCATCCAGTTAATTACTGTTTGATGACAAAAAGCTACAGAACTACTTGTCCTGGCAATAACATGGATGAATCTCAAAATATTATAGGTGAGGAAAACACCAGATAAAAAGCTTTTTGGAATGATGAAAATGTTCTAAAATGGCTTTGGTGATGACTGCACAACTGTAAATATGCAGTGAACTGAACATTTGAATTTTATGAGTTTTATACTATGTTGATATAGCTGTTTTAAAATGAAAAGCAGAGAACAAGGGACAGCCTCCTTCTGCTTGCTGTTTGGTCAATTTAAAAGAAAACCAGGATGGTATAAAGACAGGGATGAGCAACTGAAGGGAGCTCGTTAACCTGAAGTAATAAAGTCCAAACTGCAGATGTGGGACCCGGACAGTCAGCAGCAGTGGCAGTCTCACACTCTTCCCCTGTGCCCGGCGCCTCCAGGCTGCCTCAAAGGGAACTCTCAGAGTCTCCACTGGACACCACCACCAGCACCCACCCCAGCACCCGGGCAGGAGGCTCTGGGAGTGCCTGGGCTTGGAAACCACAAACCCATCAGTGCCAGCACAAAATGCAAACTACAGCGACAAAGTTTGAATGTGTGTAGAAGACTCTGGGCAAAAAAGAAACTTCACCTTCTGGGTTAGGATGTGCCACCCATTTTTCATTTCTCAACCATAGTTTTATGTCTTACAACACATTATATAATTCTTAAATAGGGGGGATAATCATGTTACGGCTTCAAAGTCTCTAAAATTATTTTAGGGGGCATATGTAAGACAAAAGAAAAGTATCTGCTAACTGCAGGAACTGCTCAGAGGTGGTTTATCTTCATTTAATTACGATAAAAAGAATAACCCACTTTAAAAACAGGTTTGTGCATAAGCCACCTTTTTCAGTTTTCCAGATGCACAAACATGGGGAGGGTCACTTAAAATCAAATGATTTATCAATAAACTCAAGAAAAAAAAAAAGAGTATCTTAGACCTGTGTCTGTGTTAAGTGCAATAAAAAAGAGAAATGAAAAGAAACTCTTTAGAAGGAACCTAAAGCCAAGGCCTGAACAAGCCTTTTTAATCCTCTCTCCAAGCCAGCCATCCACCGACCACGAGCTGCCTGGGGACCTGGTGCTTTGTTCACTGAAGTAGCTGAATGGCTAGTCTGTGTGCCAGTGCAGACACACACCACTTGCTGAATTAATTAGTAACTGGGAAGCCCAGGTGGAGTCAGCGGCTCTATCCTGAGTGATCTTATATTAGTGTGTCACTCTACAGAGTGACACAGTAACCCATTTCCTTATCAGTCTGTCTCCAACAGGACCTGCAGCATCCCTCAGGGAGGCCGGGAACGGGACCAGGGCCTGGCAGAGAAGATGCTTTAACTGACAAATCTCACCGGGAGAGGGGGCTGCCCTAGCCCACACCGCTGTGGGACCCAAGCCTGACAGTCTCATTTCCGCGGACTCTGCTTTGCACTCCAGGACGATGTCCAAGAGACTGAGGTGATGGACCCCGGCCCCGCCAGGGCCGCTCACTCCCAGGGAGTGATGACCAGAGCACTAACCCGAGGCCTAGGGCTCAGCGCTCACCTGTGTGTTTCACCCAATCCTCCCAGCCCTGAGGTGGGTATCGCTACCCCCTCTCCACAGGACAGAAAAACAAGCTCAGGTCACAGACAGGTGTCCAGAGCCCAGACTCTCACCTGCTCTATTGTACAGATGCCCAGCCACGGATCAGAACATGGGCCCAGATAACCTGTTCTGAAGTCAGTCAGTCGGTAGTGGGTTCCTGGGTGTTTACTGTTAGGCTGCAGGACTCATGTTATACATGTATCCAGTATTACAGAGATTGTAAAGAAAGCCGCCCAGCTTGACTGACACCTCCACACCGCCAGAGACAGGAAGGCAGAAGAGCCCTGAAAGCCGCCCAAAGCCCCTCTCCTGCTGAAACGACCAGTGGTGGACACTGGCCCAAGCTGGATCAGATCCTCTCCCTCAGGAGTCAGAGTGCTCTGAAGACACACACCTCTGGGCAGCTAGGGTCAGCTCTCTTCTGCCAAGTGCATGGGGATGTGGTAAAAGTGAACACAGAAAAAAACAAAAACCAACAACAACAAAACAGCTGTGCAGAGATGCAGGCTGCAACAAGATTTTGTAAATGTAAAGAGGGAGGGGAGTAGCTGCCTTGGTCTAGTTTTTAGTTCCTGGTTACGTCCATACCTGAAACTAACTGCTCTTCTTGTCCCTGCAACATCATCAGAAACAGCCCTGGATCTGAATCACAAACTCCCCAATTTCTACAGCCCATTTTCTACAAGCCGTGCCTCAAACGCTTTAGCACCCTTCCCCACCTTTCCCTCAGCTAGCTCCACGTCATTCTCCAGGTCCCAGCTTAAAGAGCCCTTCCTCCAGGAAATCCTCCCGGACTACTCCACAAAAACTTTGCTCCACTTTTTATGGGTAGAAAAGGGAGCACTCTGCACCTCACCATATTCAGTAAATGGGATTACTTTCCTGTTAGGCTGTAAACACCAAAGTGTAAAAACTACTTCAATCCTATTGCTTAGCACACAAGCCAGGAACACAATCAATAACGTTACTAAATGAATGAAAATCAAGAAACTGATGGAGGACAGAGGAGTGAGAAGGATAAACACAGGTAAACACCCTTCTGAGAAAAGTGAAGCTGCTTTGACCCTACCTCCCTCACCCCTTCCAAGTTTCTGGTTCCTCCCTCTTGCATCTCCACAACAGGCCCAAGCTGGTCATGACAATCATCTTTTTATACCTTGGTGCCAACAAACTCAGGAACCCAGGCTGCAGGAAGCACGTTTCCAGGTAACTCGCTCTAACACAGGAAAGTCTATAGTAGTTCAGGGAAAAAGACATTACTCGTTTTGAGGTCTAAACAAATCTCAGTTCTGCTGTACATTTACTGGCTCTGAACCCTAGACAAGTTACCTGAGACCCAGTTTCCTTATCTGTAAGCCTAAAAAAAAAAAAGAAAAAAAAAAAAAAAACCTCAAAGGTGAATATGAAAATGAGTTTGAAACCATAGCACCTAAGGCAAGCTTGCAACTAACGCTAGTCAGCTGGTCACGGTGAAGTCCACGCAGATCTCACCCCTACACCCCACCCCCAGCTCCCCCCAGCCACGGCCGGCTTCAGAGCCCAGAGCCTGCCCTAAGACTGTGCACCTGAGAGAGAACTTGGAGAACATCTATGCTGTTGGCTTTCCAATGTATGGGAGCCCTAAGAAGTGAAAGAGGAAACAAAAGCAAAGAGGAAGAAAGAGCATCTCAGGGTCAGGCAGGGGGGCGGGCAGAGCAGGCTGGACGTGGGGTCGGGTAGCTGGAGATGTCTGTCGGGGAATTTGGTTGTTTTCTACTTAGCAGGTACCTTACCGCGAGGTGAGGAATAAACTATACAGAGTTCCCGGAAAACTCAACTTGGATGCCTTTCAAAAACACCTTTTTACTTATGCTTGAGAACTGAGAACATACAAATTAAATTCAGCAGAATGGCATACATATTATAGCCAATTACAGCCACCAACAGGAGCGCACTATTAGGGATGTTACTGACACCAAAATGAATTCTGTCTGCATTTTACTTGCACTCAAAACTGTTCAGAAACTCTGGATGTTCCGTTGCTCATGTGAGATGGTCTCCTCACATCTTTGAGCTCCAAAAACCATACAAGAGACATTTTTTTTATTAAAAGTTACATTAACAGTTAAACCAGCATAACTAGGAATCTGGTCCGGAGCGTCTGTAGAGGATTTATACTACTGCTGGTCCTCCCTTTCAAACAGGTAGTACCAAAACCCAGCAAAGTTCCGGGGTGGGATTGGGGGAGGGCTAGAGCAGAGAGTAACAAGGGCAAGGTCGTGAAGGAGATGAATCTCAGAGGGAGGCAGGACCTGCCCAGGGCCCATCGGTTCTTGGGGATGGGCTGGAGGGGAACACCACTGGCATCTTAACAGGACGCTCCTCCGGTGCAGGGACTGACTGCCGCGTGCGCACTGCATGTGGATCATTGGGCACGTCCACCTCTACCACGTGCACACCGAAGGCCAATAACACCTCCAATCAACGTAACAACAAAAAGCAAACCAAAATCCACATACATGTCAAAATGCCCCTGGAGACGGGGGGAAAATCACACCCACTGAGTACCCCTACGTAACCAGAAAGAAGAGAGAACAAGCACAGAGAGTAGGAAGTCAAAGAGAGACAACAAGGGAAACACAAAATTTGATGAGGAGCCAGCAGGAAAAGGGCATCCTTCAGTGGCTTTCACCTACCAACTCAAGTCCCAGCTCCTTAGAAAACAAAGACCTTCAGAACTCAGCCCTTCCCATCCCAGCTGCCTCCCCTCCAGCCCTCTCCCCAAGGCGCCCACCCACACCCTCCCTTCCCGGACAACTCCTGGTTTCCCTGACAGGATGTGCCGCGCTCAGACCTCTGTGCCTTGGCATGTGCATTCTGCTCTACCTGGAGAGCACGTCTCAAGGCAAACTCCCGGTCGTACATCCACACCCAGCATCAAGGTTTGTGAAACCAGACACAGGCAGCCCCACGCCACCTCGGCCTTCTGCCCTCACAGCCCTCCCCACGGGCCTTCCGTGGTCCCGCCCAACTGCATCCCGCTGTCTGCAGCAGGAGCTACTGAAGGGCAGGCGCCCCTTGAGTCCTCGCAGGGAACTGGTGCTCAGTGAATTCTAAGTGAAAGACCTTGCATGAAAGGTTTTTGTAAAAAGCTAAAAAAGCAAATCACACAGAAAGCAGACAATAGATATTTTCTACTATTGAAAGCATGTATTTTCTAAACTCTGATCTTTGGTTGAGTATCACTTAGGAACCAGAGATGCTCTACCACTTCCTAGTTGGGTATCTGTGGGCAAATTAAGTAACCTCGCTGGGTCTCAAATTTCCACTTACTGAAAAGAATCACCCCTGCAGTGTGGGTAAGAGGACTGATTAATATCTGCTTAAAATAAAACAAAAGTAACAGAAAGTGCTGACTAAATGGCAGTTCTGACTGGCCTGCCAGAGTCACAGACACCTTAACAGGACGAGACACTGTATCATCAGGAATGTCAGCACAATGGAATTTTGGTTAAAACTATGTTTTTAGGAGAGCTGAACGTCAACAAACCCAACAGTTTGTCCTCCCGCTGAACCGTGCTCTCTACAGTCCTCACTACCGATCCCTAGTGACCACTGTGTCCCCCAGCTCCGCTGACAGTGTTGACTCCCAGGTCTCTGGTCTCTGACCACACCTCCTCCTCCTCCTCTGTAGCTTGCCCACTCTGGACACCTAAAGTCAGGCATTCCTTCAGCTCAGCTCACACGTTTTTTCTCATCTTGTCCCTTCTCAAGGCTTCAATTACGATCTCTATGGAGATGACCTCACAACCTCTCAGTCACATTCAGAACATGTTTCAAGCTGAATTTATCCAACATAGATACTTAATTAGATGATGAAACATACAACTTGAACTTCTCTCTTTCATACCATTTTTCCCTTTCCCCAAGTCTTACACATCTCACCAGTCCTCAGCTTCCTCTTCCTTTTCCCACTTCTTAAAACTACTTGCTTGCCAAGGTTCCTTCTTCGCTCTTTTGTTCTGTCTCACTGCTTCTTAATCTCTCTGGGATAATGAACACTTTGAAAATGTACTGAACGCTACAGATTCTCTGCTAAAGACATAAACACGCATAATACATGCATGCAATTTCACCTAACCTATGATCTCAAATAAGAATCTGTGTTCATCCACACCAGACTACCACTTACACAAATTTTCATCTCCAGATTCTACGTCCCTCCTATTTTCAGGATACCTTCTGGATATAGCCTAAAGGGCCAACAGCATCCTAAACTTAACGAGTCCAAACCAGAACTCACTATTTCTCCTTAAAAAACCTCCTCTGCCTACAGCATTCCTCCTCTAACAAGGAATGTTACAGAAAGGAACCACCATGCCCCTAAGCTAGAAGCCTTGGAATTAACAGCCTTCCCCATACCACATCACCAGGTCCTGTCTTAGAATCTCTCCCAAATCCAAATTCCTCTTTAGCATCTTACCCTGTAAGACCTCATCATCCTTTGATTCATCCCATACCTGCCATGATGAAAAGTCCACTACTCCTCTGACAAGAGCCCGTTGACTCTAATGTCTCCATCTTCCATGCCACTACATCACTTCACCTCCAGAAGGTCACATAGCCTGATTCTCCACCTCAGTTTTCTCCTGTCGTTTCCACCAGTGTTCATGTAGGTTCTCCAAAAATCTCAAAACTGATCATGTGCCTGCTTCTTCTCAAAAACTCTGATGCTTCTCCATCGCACAGATATAAAAGCAAACTCCGTTCTGCCTACAGAGTCCTCCACAATTTGCCACCTACGTCCTTTTCCAGGACTGGATTCCACAGCTTAGATTGTCACTTGCACTTATTGTCTTCCTATCAAAACCACACCCACTCGGAAGGGCTCAGTTCAGACTCCACTCTTTATATCCTCTACATAATGATTAGGAAAGAACTTTGTACAGAAAAGGCAAAATTCCTACTGAACAGATCCAGAAAATGAAAAAAAAATTTTCTTCCTCAAAATCTTTAAGTCCTTCTGGAAACATCAAGCTTTAAAAAATATCAGTGACTCAAATATTATTAACATTTCAATCAAGAAATCAAGAAGATAAAATAAAAATAGACAAAAAACAAATTTCTTCTCTATAGCACAGGGAACTATACTCAGTATCTTATAGTAACCTTTAGCGAAAAAGAATATGAAGCCAAATATACGTGTATGTACATATATGTATGACAAACTATGATGTATACCAGAAATTGACACATTGTAACTACATCTCAATTAGAAAAATTAAATAAGTAAATATATCAGTTATTTAAATATCATTAATAATCAAGAAATCCTTTATAAACCCAGCACTGTTAACCAACATTTACTAAATACTAATAAAGCATAACATAGATTAAGCTTATATTAAATATCATCAACCTGAAGATTAAAAGCTATCATCTGGACCCAGGATTCCAATCCATTATTTGTACTTAGATCTTACTTAAGAAAGGGGAAAAAAATTACACTAAGAAGACTTGACATTTCATCTAAGAGAAACATGTCACGTAAGTTGACAGCCGTGATAGAAAGTTATCAGATCTAAATTAACTTCAGGCTAGGAAAAATTGTTAACAGATTAAAAAAAACCAAGAACAAAAAACTTCTCAACTGACATGTCATGAAACTAAGGACTTTTCTCAGTACACGTTTAAGCATTAATTTCTTCTAAGGGCCCGGACGTGATGGGCAATTTCCACTGGCTCCAGGGAAGGTGCTGAACCAAAGCCGTTCGCGGAAAACGCAGGCGACGGGGGCAGACAAGACAATGATTTCAGGGCTGCGCACACACGCCCCTGCCAACCGCTTTCCAGACTGCGGCTGCCGCTGCAAAGCATCTGAAGGACTTCGCGGCTTCACAGTGGGACGTCAAGGGTTAGGCCGCGAGGCCAGCACACGGGGCTGGGGAGCCTTGTTCCCGTTCTGGGGGGGGGGGGGTCCCTGGGTGCCGGGCTCCCAGCCTCCACCCCACCCCCCTCCCAGCGCCCAGCGAGCGCCGCCAGGGCAGCCAGGGAAGCGCCGCGAGCAGCGCCAAGCGGCCCGGCCCCTACCCCTCCCCCCAACACCCGCGGCGCACGGACGGCGGGGCAGCCCAGCTGGGGTCGGGGCCGGGCTCGGGATTGGGGTCTCGGGGCCGGGCCCGACGGCGCAGCTGCGTCCGCCGAGGCCAGGCGGGGGCGGACACTCACCACAGCACGCCGTGGGAGCAGGTTGCTGGAGCGCGGCCCATGTCGAGCACCTGCCCGCGGACCGCCTCGGGGCCCGCGCCCGCCGCCACCATGCCGGACACGTAGCTCCGCGGCCGCCGCTCGGCCCACGCCGCGCCTTGCGGAGGGACCAGGCTGCCGCCGCTGGCGGGTGGGAGCAGGACCGGCGCCCCCGGGGAGACCCGCAGAGCCACCACCCGCTCGACCAACTGCCGCCTGCGCACCTGATGAAGTGACCATTGGGTGGGCGGAGGGAGGGGCGCGGCAGAGGAGGGCGCAGGGGCGGGGTTGGGCAGTGCGCGCGGATTGGCTCTCGTGGCATGTGGGCGGGGCTGCGCGCTCAGGGCGGGGACACATGTATAAGCTGCTGTCTACCCAGATTTCAGAGTACTAGTGGGTCTATATTAGAGGTCAGTAACCAAGATCATTCAGACGTCAGGTGGCAGTTGGGTATGAGTCTCCACTGCGGGGGCAGGGCAGGTCTGAAGATAAACATTTGGGAGTCACCAACATGTAGAAAGATTCTGTGAAAAGGATGACCTCACTTCAGTGGATACAATAAACAGACACTAAAAAGGGTCCAGCACTAAACTCTGCAGGTCTTTCAAATGTCTGTGTAGGTCAGGGAGAACTGAAGCGGGAAGTGAGTACCTCCACGTCCTCATTGCCTTTCATCTATTTCCATGTCCTGTTCTTTCTGCTAAATCCTCTTCCTCTTCGTTACCTGCCAAACTCCTACTCGTCTAGATCCAGCTCAAAGCCATGTCCTCTAGAGATTTCCTCATACTCTCTGATGGACAGTTGACCATGCTCCCCTATATAATTTGTTACAGCGGTCCTGGGACCACTGTAACAAATTACCACCAATTGAGTAGCTTAAAACAACAGAAATGTCCTCCCTCTTAGTCCTGGAGACCAGAAGCCTGAAATCCAGGTGTCAGCAGGATGGGGCTCCTTCTAAAACCCGGAGGGGAGGTTTCCCAGTAGCCTGACACATCCCTTCTAGAGGCCCCAAGCACCCCTCGGCTTGCAGCAGCGTCCCTCCAGTCTCTGCCTCCATCTTTCCAGGGCCTTTCTCCCTTGTGTCTGTGTCTTTCCTCCCTGTGTCTGTTATTAGGACAGTTGGATTTAGGGCCAACACTGACCACCCAGGATGATCTTATCCCTGGAGTCTTAGTTTAATTTTACTAGCAAATGTACTTTGGTTAAGAATTGGTGTTTGGTAAAAAAGACAACCTTTGGTAATACGGTAACAGTCAATGGTTCTGGGATGAGAACGGAGGCATATCCTTCTGGGGACACTATTCAACCCACTGCCCCTCCTTTGAGTTTATTCATCTCTTTGTAGTTACCATCAATACAGCACGTGAGGGAGACACGTAACAGTTTCTACTCCAATGAAACATACACTCTCTACAGGGAAGATCTCTCTCCTAGGGGGAGAAAACTGGTTGGGAAAGCAGAAATGATTACCCTTTTTATGGCTAAAGTACAGATATACACTAAGTACATAAACTAATATACTGCATGTCTTTGATACTGAAATTTAGTAATAGGGGGAAATTAGGAAAAAAATGTTGAAGAGGCCTCAAGGGATGGGAGATGGGGGTTGATGGTGAAAAAAGAAGTTTGAGAAACACTGACCTGGAATATTCTTGTCCAAATGTAGTCCCCATGCCCCTGTAATTCCCATACATAGCCCGTCTTCCCACACGCGTACTCACACACTAACCATTCCAACAGCACCAGCAAAGGGGGCCAAAAATACAAAATATGGCTCGGATGAGTAAGCAGCAAACACACTTGCCATTCGCAAGTTCCTAGATGCGCATTTAAGATTTAACTGGAGCCGCCAGTGCAGCCTCCAGCGAGAGCCCAGACTAAGCCCTCCTCACCCCTCAGTGAACCTGCCCTAGGTCTGCCTCTGCCCCATGCCCACACGATGAAAGCATTTTGAATTATAAACTCTAACAGGCACCTATTTAACCACTTAAAGTCTCAAAATCTAACGATCTGAAATACCATAACTGCAGCCATTGCTCCCTTGAGAACTCTATCATATTTAAACAGAATTTCAGTTACCAGAAAAAACTCTTTATAGACAGGAAAAGGGAGGGGTAGTGGTGGGGTGGGAAATGCACCGATTTAATGTTTTATCAAGAGGAAAAGTGAGTGGAGAGAGGGGCTTGTGATCATCAGTCCCCAGTGCGGTGAATTTAGTAAGGCAGAGAGCAGTGCAAACTGGAAGACTTAAAGGCCTGAAGTTTAAACATTGCTTTTGTTTTCCCAAGCTCTAGATATTAATAACACCTTTGTGCAAATTATAAGTCTTCCCTTTTGGGAAGACAAAGGGGAAATTAAACATTTGCATAAATCAATTGATTGCAATTCTGATGGCATTTCCGGCTTCCTTTCCTCTGTGCCATGTTCCTGGACCAACAAAAGACATGACCTCATTACACGAGACATCCCTTCCACTGCACAGTGTTTGAAACTCTCACTTTCCTTCCCACAGCATCTACGTCTCTTGTTCCTCCTTACAGTAGCTGCAGGTGCTCTGGTCCATGTCCCCATCACCATGTTCCTGAAATGCAACTACTCACTCGCTAGCCTCTCTGGTTTTAGTCTCTATTCTCCAAGCCATCCAGAATGCTTTCTCTCTACTGTCTACCAGACTCTTTTCCATCATGACAATTCTCTGCTCAGGAATCATCTTGGGGTCCCCTGCTTCCTATAAAATGAAGCCTAAATCCCCAGCTGGGTTCTAAGGGCTCTCCACATGTGCTGGGACATCCCCCCTTGTCCTCTTCTCCTGGGCACTTCCCTTCTCTGTGGCCACTTCAGAATCTTCCTATGCCCCGTCACAAAGTCATCTCTTTATCTCCAGGGATCCATCATTTCCCCAAAGTGTCTTCTCCTTTCCTGCTGTTCACCCTACTCTCTCCTCTCCCTCAAAGTCTGGCTCAGAACCAACTTTGTCACAAGCTTTGGACATTCCCGCCCAGTCTTGAGAAGGAGGTTTAACACTGAACCCTGTTCTACCCCAGAACTTCACACCTAGCATCCAGCAAGGAGCTTCCTATCTGGTGAAGGAATGAGATGTCACATTACATGGTATCCCTCACAGGCCTGTACCAGATAGTAAGAAATAGCGTTGGGGTTGCTTTGTTCATATATTTCCACCAGTAGAACATCATTGACCACCATTTATTAAGTATCTACCACTTGCCAGCTTACAGAGGAATTTATATCCTTTAATCCTCACAGACAACACTGCGCACTCGTGATCTTTTTCAGCCTGGAAATATGAGAAAGGGGAGGATATCGGGAAGGAAGTGCATGTTTTTCTAATTCCACCTGTGCCCTTGACTCTCTGTAGAGAGTTCAATCATTGTCATTGCACTTGCTGTCTTTCTAGGTGATCATCAGTCACCAGGTATTTCAACCCCATGTTTCAGATAAAGAAATTAAAGCTCAGTGGGGTTAATAACTCATTCAAAAGCAATCACTAATGGGTGCAGACCTGAAAATTGATTTTCTATCCGTCTTTCCACTCCTGTGCCACTGCAGACAAGCAGTCATCACTGAGGTCTGCACAACTTCTCTTCTTCATCTGTATAATGGGAAGAATAACTTGGATATTTTTTCAACTTGGCTCTAAAATGGTGATAGTGCTTGAAAAATCTCTCAAGCATCGTTATCTTAGCTTTGTCATAAATACCATTGGCTGGACCCTGGAAAGCTAGCCTTCATTCATCCAAGCTGCATGAAGCCAGGAAGAAACCCTCACCTACTGAGACCTGTGAATGTCACTTTTCAGGAGGAAACAGCTTGCTGCAGTATTATTTACTTCTGATGTGCATCGTGCATGAACCAAGACAACTGTGCCTGCCCGTGTGGTCCTCTCAGTGCATCCGTGGTCCTATCGCATAAAAGCACATTTAGGCTGCTTTTGATCTGAAGTTGTGTGGGTGCATGTGTGTGAGTGTGTGGGTGTGTGTTAAATAAACAACTAGGCACATCTTCCTCTTCTCTTGATTAGTGTCACTGGTAAAATACAGAGTCATAAGGTTTAGGGCAGCAACAATAGGAGAAATCAAATTCTCTCCTTCAGTACACAGAGAACAAATCGTCACGCATTCAGGGATTCGACAGTGAAGTAACTGACCCTTTGACTTCCTCCTCCTTCACGTGTGGAGTCTGCGCTGTTATGCACAGACTCGGCCATCATCACCTCTCCCTCCCTGCTTTTCCACAGTGGGAAACTTTTAGTCACAGGTATCAGAAAAGAAGTATGATCTAGGGCAATGGTTTTCTCTACTTTCCTTTTAAATCAGAAAATTTCCTTTCTTTCCAACTAAAATTTAATGTGGAATCCTAACACGTAAAACAGATTATACCTATTTATGGACTTAAATTTTTATTTTTCACGTCATAAATTCAACCCAATGTGAACGTTTTGAAAAACACAAAAATTTTAAATCAGGATTATGGATGACAGGTGTGGTCATATGCACATCAGGATTCAATTTCTACATTTTGTGTCGGCTGTGAATTATCAGGGAAATCCTAATCCAAGTGGATAAATAGCAGCATACTTGCTCAAACAATTTCACTTGAACAAATATATGAAGCTCTGTACTGAAGTAAAATAAAATTTAAAGAAATAAAATACAAAACAAGAAACGGCGTTGAGCTGTCGCTGTACTAATCACTGATCTAGCAATAAGAATTTAAGATACTTCCCAAAGCCTGTGGGAGAAGCTTTAATCTGAGACCTGCTTAAGAACGTGTTCATCTAGCAGCCCACCTTGACATTGCTGGCGGGACCTTGACTATTATCACTCGGCACAGAAAACATCTGAATCATGTGTATGTGCGTGCTTGTGTGTGTGTATGTGTGTTTATTGCAAGTTGATCAGAATAAATATTTTTAAATGGCAAGAGATGAGAATTGATGTGGAACTCTTGAATTAATGGTCTCCAATGAACTTTGAAATTCTGGACAGCACAATGTGAAAACA
Organism: Camelus ferus; assembly: GCF_009834535.1. Taxonomy (NCBI): domain Eukaryota; kingdom Metazoa; phylum Chordata; class Mammalia; order Artiodactyla; family Camelidae; genus Camelus; species Camelus ferus. The sequence continues at coordinate 7,889,212 of NC_045700.1, read as the reverse complement.
CTTTTTCTAAAGTATAGGGAGGCAGCTGGAGTGGATCTGGGCCCAGAATCACCAAATGTGGGCTCTAGACAAACTTAAAGCTCAGTGGGCCGTACACAAGGCAGCGAGACTCATCACCAGCTCTTGAGTGGTCAGCAGGTGTGGAGAGCTCAGTCTACACCTCAGCAAGAGAGGGTCGTCCCGGTGCATCTTTATAGAACTTGACTATGCCACAACTTTCAAAACCATCAGTGGGACCCCCAAAGTGTGCATCAGCTATTTCACCTTCTTATCTTTCTGCGTAAGAGTCTTCACAACCTAGCTGGGCATTAACTCATGCCGAAAGCCCCAGTGCGATTTCCTTCCCTTGTCCTCTGAATTGATCTTATTTATCTTCATAGCCATTATTTTGGGAACAAATTAAATATCAATACCTCTCAATAAGTTTTCTGAAACCAACCTTATTATATTCTCCAGGCAGGAGCGTCACTGGCATAGCTGTGTTCATTTGTTATTGCCATCAACAGAATTGGTTAAGCCACCACTGACTAAGCACCTACAACAAGCCAGCTTGGGCATGCATTTTTGACCTTTAACCCTCCCAAGCAACCCTGAGTTGCAGTGATATTTAATCCACATTATGAGCTTGGAGTAGCTATACAACCTCCCCAGATGTCGCACATCTGCAATGGCAAAGTGAAACGCAAACCCACGTTTGCTGGCTCTAAGATCTGCCCTATTTCCATCTTCTCTGCTATTTTCTTTCCCCAAACTTTCCTCTCCTATCATCTTTGTAGATACATTGGGAAATGCGTTTATCAAAACTTATGGCAAATAAGGGTTCCCACGTGTTTTGTCTCCTGCTTGGAATTCTGAGAACTTCCTGAAGATGCAAATGGTATCTAAACCAGACAGTTGGGTCTGCAACATAGTTGTAGCTCAGAAACTCATTGATTGAATTTAATCTAAATGGAAAGAACCATTAAACTGGTGTCTAAAAGTAGTAATACTATCTCATCTATTCATCTGTCTCCAGGCAAGAACAGCAAACAATCCATTTTGGATAGAAAATATTCCTGCTTTTAATGATAATTATGGCGTTGTAGTCCTAAGACTGTTCCTGCGGTCTGGATCGAGGTTTCTCAAGGAGAGGTGTTACTCTAGGGGATGAATAGGGCTCCATGCCCCAGATGTTTAGCAAACTCTGCACGTTAAACTCACCCTATTGGAAGCATTAGCGTCCGCATATTACATACTCTCAGAAGTAAAGAAAACCAATTCATCTTGTTCAGCTTTCTATTTCTCAAATTTGTATGCATATCGTACAGTATTTTTGAAAGGTTAAAGTAAAAGAAAAAGACCCAACATGGAATCAGATGTTCTTCCCTATTACACTTCCATGGCTCCTGCATGACTCAGAGTAACAGCCAAGCTCTCACACTGGCCCATAGTCCTACAAGAGCGGCTCTCCTCACCTTGCTGAGCTTATCTCTGACTACCTGCCAGGTTCACTCTGCTCCCGCCTCTCTGGCATTCTTGCTGGTCTCTGAGCATGATAGGCATGTTCCACCCCAGGGCCTTTGCATCTACTGTTGTCTCAGCTTGAAATGCTGTTTCCCTTCTAGTCATGTGTGCCTTGCTTTCTCACCTCCTTCGAGCCTTTGTTCAGATGTTACCCTGACCATCACCTGCAGCCTTGCCCCACCACTCCTCACCCCCTTCCTCTGCTGTGTTTCTTTCTGAAGCACTTATCACCTTCTAAGATACCTTATGGGTCACCTATTATTTTGGGGTGTTTTTTGTCTGTCTCCCCTTTCACTAGAATGGAAGAGTCCTGAGGCCAGGGACACTGGAGGTGGTGTGCTTTCCTAAATCCCCAGGATAAACGCATCTGAGATTCCTAGAGCTGGATGAAAACCTGGAGTGAGTGGGCACTTGGGTGATTCCCACCATTTATACAGAACTTCGGGGTTGGGCACAGGCAGTGACAGGACTTGGTGAGTTATTGTCAGTATTGCAAAAAGCCCAACACATCCACCCCCACCCATCATGAAGCTTTATGACAAACTAAACGTCACACTCCTCTGCTTCCAGCTGAAATGATCTCAGCTCAGTGTGTTAACTCTGATTATGTAAGTCTGGTCAGAATCTCTGGCTACCAGTTACAAATGTCTTTGATTTTTAGACTTGGGGAAATGAATTAATTATCAGGGAATAAATGCAGATTAGTAGATGTTTTCCAAAATCTAGACTCCGTGGTGGGGAGAGGGGCAGCCAAAGGGGGCAAGCCCTTCATGTCCCTCATACAAGATGAAGACTTTGAGGCTCTGGAAGATTGAGTGACTCTCTCAAGGTTGCACTGTGAGTCCCTGGCAGAACAGTGACTAGAACCCAAATCTTTGATTCCCAGCCCTGTGTTGCTATAATCAAAGACGTGGTTTGCTATAGAGGAGACTCACCCATGCTCTCTATAGTATTTGCATAACACGTTACAGTAAGAACTGAGCCCCAACCAAGATTCTCAGCAGGGAAATAACACTTATTTAATCAGGGTTCTATGTATACTTTCATTCTGAAGGTTAGGTTAAGTCTCACTGCCTTGATTACGGGTGCTGCCGGCCTACACATAGAAAGTGTTTACTGAGCTGGGTTCCCTGGGGTGAAATTTAAACAAAGCACATCCAAAGCACATTTCATGTCCTGAAAAGGCATGAACATCTTTACTGAGAGCCAGGTCTTTTCCTTGAAACAAATAAATGGTTATCCTTAAGGATAAACACAGTCAGCTAAGACACAAAGAGTCCTTCTTCTGTGCCCTTAGAGGAATTTATTCATTTTAGTTTTTAAACCTAATGAATATAAATATACCTAGAAATACAAAATGAAGAGCTTCTGGGTACTCCAGAGCATCATCGTGTGTGTTACACGATTTGATCCTTAACAGAATCCTGCAGAGCCAGAAAGGCAGATATGCTTATCTCTGTTTTACACAAAAGGAAGCTGAAAGCACCCAGGGGTTCAAAGATTCACCCAAGGTCTCCTAACTTATTAGTGAAGGAAAACACTAGAATGGAGGAGAGAGGGCATTTTCCTCATCCCTCAAGCTCAGCGCATGCACCACAGTGCCACCTACTGAATCAAGCACTTCATTACCAGGGAGAAGGGGGCAGGGAGGAGGGTGTCCCCCAATGTTCTCTGTACTCTCTCTCAGATAGCACCGATGGTCTGAGATTCAAGCCAAAAACAGGAAATGGTTTCAGATTTTACAGATCATGAAGGTAATGGAAAGAATCTGTCCAGCTCCCCCATTAATGTGGAAGGAGGGCTGAGCTCTCTCTTCTGACCCGGCTGCCTGGAATCTGCAATGGGGCATCCCACCCAGAGGCTGTGCTCTCCTAGGAGCTGGGTGGCAACTCCACCTCTTACTGGGTCTGTGGCCTTGGGCAAGTCACTCTACACTCCAAGGTGAAGACTCTGCATCTAAGAGAGAGATGGGGGAGAGAGAGGGGGCAGAGAGGGAGGGTCTTGTATGGGACTGGTGCAGCGTAACCGGAGAATGCTGGAATAGAAGGAACAAAGGTGACTGACTTTAGAAACTCCTGGAAGGAAGAAAGAAGGTGGCAGGAAGGGAGCGGGAAAAGCGGTTGACTGTGAGTGAGAAGTGCAGGAAGGAGGGGAGGATTCTGGGCAGTTGCTGTGAGGATGCTGTGGCTGGGGGAGGAGTCCAGATAACTGTTTCTGAATTCATCAGTGACAACAGAACAACTCCTGGAATCAACGCGAATGACAGCGGCAGTCATTTACACAAACCCACAAGGACAGTACGAGGCCAAGTGCCCATCTACCACGGGTCTGCGCACATGCCTGTCCACGACTCTCGAAGTCCCTGAAGAGCAGAAATGGCCATGATCACCTTTGACCCTTCCTCTCTTCTATCTTTATTCCTCACATATTGTCTCACTTTTCTTCCTCCTCTATTCTCCATGTTTATATTCATTTAATAAAAATGGGTTAGATAACCACTTTATCTGCTTATGGCCCATATTAACCCCTTTGGTGGAGGCGCATCGGGGCAGTCTGCATCTCAACTAAGGTCACTTCTGCACCTGCAGCCAGCGGGCGGCGCAGCTGGGGCTGACTCACGTGTCTGTTGCTTGGCGCTGGCTCTAGGCGGATCCCCATCTCTTCAGCAAGCGAGCCCGGCCTTCTTCATAGGGGGGAGGAAGACTTCCCAACAGCAAGACGCTTTACATGAGTCCATGTCGGGGAGGGCTGCACGAAGGACCACAAAGACAACGAGTTACTCATCACTCACTGAGGGCTGTGACTGTCATCGACCACACACGATTCTCAAGACTCGAGACAGCATTCCTACCATGCACCTACTCTTCTTCATGAGTTGTTAACCCTCTGTTCTTTAGACCAGCATTTTCCACAGGGTATTAAGAAATCTGGTAGGGAGTATCTATAAAATAATCATTGATTTTTCCCCTCACGTATTTCTTGCCTCTATATTACTCCGTCTTAACCTGTCTTAAAGAGACAGATCATTCCTCAGAGAACAGAAGTTACACAAGAATATGAGGAATAACAGAGCTGTTCGTCGCCTATGAGTTTTAACATTCAGTTTCGTAAGAAACAAAAACAATTCATGAAGATTTAGGTGGGAATCTCATGGGGAAAGCCCAGAGCAATGAGGTGTACAGGACATGGGCACCACCTCCTCCACAGAAAACAAGAGGAATCAGGAAGCCCTCACAGAACAGCGAACTCGCATCTCTGAGACCGAGCCTGGTAGAGTCACACAGAACTTCCTGCACCTCAACACGGAACAGATCAGGGAAAACCGTTCCCATCAGTCTCACGATGGAAGGGAAGGAGTAACGTCACTGGATGTGATGAGACAGCTCTCAGCAACAGTGCGCAGGCCGGCTCCCCAGGACCAGGCAGCAACTAGGACAGCTCAGCAGGCACCCAGGGTACTCAGACGACACAGAGGGCCAGGGAAGCGTCATTCCACACCCCACCACCTCCTAACTTCTTGGCAGTAGAAGACTCCGAAACACACATACACTCATGGAGAAAATGGAGAGGTCTTGCATTGCCACCAATTTGGGAACAAAGAATTAAGCTGCAAATCAAGTGAGTGATTTAAAATTATACATCAGTCCCCATCTTACATAAATCAGGTCGTAGACACACTGGCAGTAGTATATGGGATACGTGGTCCCCGCATTGTTTTCCTAAACAGTGTTCCGTGGTCAAATACGTTTGGGAAATGCTGTCTTTTCCTTTAGGACATCAAAGTGCCCATTAACATATTAATGTCTTAGAGAAAACCCAGAGTAAAGACACCCGGTACTTCCCCATTGGTTTGACCTGGGAGAGCCTTTTGGAGAAACTGTTGATCAACGATCCTGGGAAGACATATTAGTAAGCATTGCTCTCAATTTATCTTAAGTCATAATTTTACTCTTTCACTCACCTACTCAAAAAACCTTCACTGAGTTTCAATGGATCTTTAGATTTGGTTTTCAGAAACATTTCTTTTTTAAGAGCCTCTGCAATGCAACCTGCCCTAGTCATCAGTTGTCACTGTTTCCCTGTGTGGCTCCTTTCCTTCAGTTACGTCACACTCTTCACTCTCCTGACAAGATACATTTGTGTTGCTAAGTATAATTCTCAACTCCCCGTGGTCTCTACACACCCACAAAGTAGGTGGCTATTTGGGTTCTACTCTCCCAGAAATGTCACAGAGCTGACCCTGACCGTTCCAGCTCAAATTAGCTGTTCTTCGGTAACACACGAGCACGTCACCCTGTTACAAGTCGGCTTCTGTGGTGCTTTGCCCCGGCAGCAATGATGCCAGTATGTTTACACATCATTCAACAAATCCAAACTCCTGTGGTAAATGATTGTATTTTGCGTTAGTTTTATATTACTTTCAGTGGCTGGCTAAATGCCTACCCCTAAAACTGAATGAACATGTGCACTTTTCTGGGAGTAGAAACTTTATATACATTGGGAATGACTGCAAATTTTAAAACTAAAGATGCAGAACACAGCACACATGGGACTTCAGTGGGTGGCAGTAAGACATCAGTTTAACTAAATTAGTTTGTTAGAGAGCACGTCACAGTGTTCACTATTCACAAGTCCTAGGACGTACTATGTCTATTCATCATGTAAAAAATGTGGTATTGGTGCGATGTATTTGGGAAGAATTGCATGTGTCTGTGAAATTTCTTTTAAACAGCAACAATTCCATAATTAAAGGGACAAAAAAAACATGGCTGGACAATACACTTGTCATTTGTTGAGCCAAGAAAGATATGCAAAAGTCCCTCAAATATGAAAAGGAGACAGAAATCACAGTAGGTAAAGAAAAGCTGAAATTCAACTAATTGGTCCAATGCAACTCCTACAGGATATTCTTGCCATGGGAAAATACTTAATAAATCTTTGTTTCACCTTCAGGATACTCAAGCACAATACATCCTTGAAAAAGTCAATTTACTAACTTTATGAAAGATGCTACACACTGATAAACTGTAAAACGACCAAACTGTCTAATCTAGAATGAAGATAAGGCAATTAGGTTTTCTGATACTGATAGTGGTCTTTATCACTGCGCTTAAGATCTGTGTAATCATCCGTCAACCTGTACTTAGTGGTGTAGTTAAGGTTAAACATTTTCAAAATTGTATTCCAAAAAGAAAGCTATTGATAGGCTATCTTTATTTGAGAAAACTGATTTTCTCGGTCATTAATTACTGTGATATGCTGAACGGCATATATAAATATGTGTATATATATTCCACTGAATATATTTATATGTTATAAAATATATATTATACATAAATTTATATATGTTTACACACTCAACTTTTTATTCCATAAAAGCAACATGTAAGATTTTGGGGGATAGAGTATGTAGTTGTACAAAAAGCCGTCTTTTTCCAGAAAACATTAGGCGAATTTCTTTCCTATTTCTCTGTAACTCCTCCTATTCTGGCCAAATGAGCCACTACGGAATCTAAAGATCTGTAATGAATGGCGACTCTATTTTTCACTTTTATGCTTTTCATGCCCGCAGCATAATTGGTGGTAGGAAGAAAGTGATTTCTCTTCAGCCCTAGACCTAAATGTCAGTATTCATTCGGTTGGCTTAGCCTTTACAAAGAACAAAAAACCATTCCTTTGTCACGTGAAAGAAACACTAGTAAACAAAATTATCAAAAGAGAGATGTAATTCCCTAAAATGGAAAAAGAAAATACTTTGTGAGAATGGGAGTTTTTCCAAAACGTAAAGGAATAAAACTAGTTCGGGGGCGGGGGTGGGAGGCGTCAGCACCAGCCCGATCCGGCCCGGCCACGAGGTCAGCCCCCGGGGGGATCAGCAACCAGGGTCCTCACCACCCACCCCGGCGCAGCCCCCTCCACACCTGCTGTTCCCTCGCCTGCTCATTCCTTCAATCAAAGCCACTGAGCTCAGCGGGGGGGGGGGGGGGGGCCAGCGTGACTGCAGGTGGACCTGCCCCTGGGCAGGGGGAGGGCCTGTGGGGAGGTGGGGGGTGGCTGGGGTCAGTCTGGGGAACAAAGGAGTCTAACTCAGGGTTCAGTGAGAGGGCAGAGCCCGGGGACTTAGGAACAGACAGACATTTGAGGAGTGACACACCATCCTTGAAGCCATCAGGACAAGGCTTAACACTGCAGTGGGGACAGGGAAGGCACGGATCTCAAGGCCAGGTCCCCTCGACGCTGGCTGTGTTGAAGGCACAGACACTGGCAGCAGAGCAGCAGACGCTGAGGGCTTCGAGGTTTCCTCTGCTGGAAGGGCACCTGCGAGGGCTTCAAAGGAGCTGAGGCCTCACCTGCCTGCACACCTTGGGTAGAGTGGAGAAGGGCAAAGGGGCCAGGTTCTGGGGAGATTTGGGAGGGGCAGCCCCAGGCTTGCTGATGGACAGACCGTCCTGCTAACTAAACACTGGCACTCGCCATCTGCCTCTACAAGGACTGGATCACGTTGCCACCTACCATCTAACTCGGCTTGGATTCAACTGTGAGCCACTGCAGCCTCTGACCTCCAACACACCTGGAAGGCGTTCAGGATGGAGATCAGGAATGAGGCGCTCTCTGCTCTGGGAAAACTGGTAGAGCAGGCCTTCAGATAGTTAGATATTTTCAGGAGATTTTATGAGCCCAAATTCTTGTGTCTCCTCCGAACTGGAAAAACACTAAATTTGTCAACAGAGACAACCGCTCCCCCTGACGAGCAGCTAGACTCTGCCTAAGTGTGTGCTTGACTGCGCGCACACCCCCCTCTTCACTGAAACCACATGTAACACTGAGCTCTCCCCTGCCTCCTCAGAACAGCTTCTCACAGCTCTCTGGGACGCTGTCTCCTAGACTATAGTCCTCATTTTGCCCCCAGTAAGACTTAGCCCACAACTCTCACATTGTGTGGTTTTATTTTAGTCAACAGTCCCTAAACAGACTCAGCAGTGGGGCCCTGGGGCTCCATAGGCTTCTGGCGCCCAGCCCAGGAGACCCCAGGGGAAGGTGAGGCAAGGGGCTGCGTGGCCCTGGGAAGATGCCCCCTCATCAAGTAGGACTGGACCCTGTAGAGGTGGAGGGTCAGCAATGTGGACAGGGGGCGAGTTCAGTGGAAATTGGAGCAGAGGACGTGCACACTCCTTCGAGGTCTGCTGCCCTAGCTCTCTGAGGCCCCTTGCTCCCCACCGAACCCCTGCCCTACCCACTTGATACCACAGTCCCGACTCCCAGCCCGGTTACCTCTCATACAAGCACAGCACCCTGACCCCTGGCTGCCCCTCCACCTGCCGCTAGCCCACCCACCCAACAAATGGTGCCTGGGATCCTTCATGGAGGCCACTGGGACAAGGACAACTGAGTAACACACATTTCCAAACCATGTAAGAGCTGGGGCTGATGGACGCTGGGCAGAGGGCCGGAGAGCAGGTCCTTGCAGAGGGGTGACCTGCAGGTGGTAGGACAGGCCCCGAGACTGCGATGGCAAAGGTTATGTGTCAGGAGAGGCTGAGCTGCAGGACGCACAGAGCCGGCACCTCCTCTCCTGGGAACACCCCTCCTGGCCACACTGCTGTCACATTCGACCTAGTCCCCTGCAATCAGGCCACAGTTCACCCTATGCTTAGGGGACATTCAGCTCCGAGTCCTTAGGGAGGCAAGTGCCTGCACATGGTTGACATCATCCTGGGCGTTAGCAGCTGTGAAGGGAGCAGGTGGGGGCAGCAGTAATGCCTTCTCACAGGTGCCCCTTCCCCACCCGCACTAAGGCACGTCCCAGACACGAACACTGGTCCCCGTCCAGCAGTGGAGAAGGCGCCGTCCTACCCCGACCTCCACTCTCACTCGTTTAGACGTTTGAATGGCCGACCCCAGCAAGGACCGCTCCTAGCCCGGACCCACGGCAGCACAGAAGTGACCTTGCACTTGCACTTGCACCTGTTGACCACTTCCCAGGCTCGGGGTGGCTGCCCTGGGTTTCCATCCTGCCTGCACCTTACTGCAGGATACCACCCTTCCCCCTATGGGCTGTGGTCCCCACGAACGGGGGTCCCCAGGGGCTCTGGTCCCCGAGGGTTTGTGGCCTCCTTGCCTTCCGAGGGGCTAGGTCTGCACCACTGTCTCCCGTGGTCCCGCAGCCTGCAGCCCTGGCCCCTCCAGAGAACCAGCTACTCAGGCTGGCAGCCCAGGAGGCGGGCACCTGCTGGGCTCACTCAGAACTTGGAGGATTGCAACGCGGGCTCTTTGGCCTCGGCCTCTCCCCCATCAAGTGTCCCCTGGCTCTGCAGTCTCTGGTGGAGACGATCAGGGAAGCATGCACGGGCTCCTGACCTCCAGCACAGGGACAGGAAGCTTCTCCTTGCCCCCTCCCCCATCTCAATATTAACAGCTTCCTGTCCATTTTCTCATTTAATCTTGGCAATAATTCACAGCTCAGCTCTGTGAAGAAACTGAGGCTCAGAGAGGTGGGAGGATTGCCGGACGCCACACAGTAAAACACAGGAGGGCCAGGATTCCAGTTTTTGTTTGCCTCACCACCTTACATCCCCTCCACCTCGCAAAGCCTACAACACCTGAGCTGTGCAATCAGGACTGGAAATCACAGACGTGAAAGGGACCCTCAAGGATGGTCTAACACCCAGACCAGGTGGAGGGGGGCCTCCCTAAGGCCCATTCAACACCAGGGCAGAGCCCCATCAACGGAGGTTTCCCGGGCCATCTGCAGAGCTTTCCAGGCTGCCCTGCACATCAGCCAAGGACTGGCCCCAAGCAGGACATGTGGGTTGTGGTCTCTGACCGGAGGACCCTCTCTTGCATCTTAGGCACACCCTGACCTGGCAAACGTCAGGGGATCCTTGGCCCTCCTTCTTTCAGTTACACCTCTAGGATACATCCTCATACACCCACAACATCTGGAAGTTCTTCCCCATGTCTTCCCCATGTCTGACTGAAATCCTTCCTGCTGCAGGGGACACCTGTTACCATCTCTGCAACACAAGCAGGTCCTTCCTTCCTTGAGCACACAGTGACCGCTCCCACATGTGGGAGACCATTTGCTGCCTCTTATCTGAACTTCAGAAACTTGGAATACCTGGGTCATGGATCCAGGCCCCCACTCTTGGGCTCAAACCTGAGGAATCTAGGTCAGTGACATCTGCTCCTCCCCACTCCCCAGGTCCAGGGTGACAGAAGGAGCTGGGGCAGGGGCCCCTCCCAGCACCAGGAGCGGGGAGCTGCCCGAGTTGAGGGGAGGTTGTAGGCGGCCCCAGGCCCCTCAAATCAGAACTCCCAGAAAAGAGGCTGTGCCTCCCCCATCAGACCAGGGTCTCCAGGAAGGCCCAGCCACTGCCCACTCCTCTGCAAGCCTCCAGTTCCTCACCACAGGCTCCACCCAGCCTGCTCTGCCCAAAGACAACATGTCACCAAACCCCAGGGACAACCACCTGTCCCTTTCACTCCACTTCTGAGCTCCTCTTCTGCCCTCAGTCAGCACCCCAGGGCCTGACCCTGAGCTGGGACCTGAGTTTCCTCTGCTGCTCCCCAGCCCTCGGATCCCTTGGTCAATCAAGAATACAGCCAGCAACCTCCTTCCACCCCCATGCCACCCACATCCACCCACCTTGCTCCCTGGACAGCTGGCCTCCCGATCCCACATCCCCCCAATGCCAAGTTGTCCTTCACAGTGTGTTAGGCCAGTCACTGCCATGGTAAGCTGCCCCTCCGGTGGCTGTTCGAGGCCTGCACAGCCACCAGCTGCATACCACCCGTGGGTCCTCCCACCACGTGATGGCCTTATGATCCTGCTGGCATCCTCCTCTGGGAGGGCGGGACCGGGATCTGGCTTGCTCACCCCGCTGCCTGCACCCCAGTAAGGGCAGACTGCCCAGCCAACACTTGCTATGCGGGGACAAGTGAAGCCCCGTGGCCGGGCAGCATGGACCCTCTCTGCCCCTCCAAGCTGGCAGCAACCTCAGGACCCCTCCCGCCTCCCTCCCTCTCATACCCACACACCCATCAGCAACCAGCCTTCATGTCAAAATGCACCGAGACTCTCACTGCTGTTTTCCATTCCGTGGTCACCACCCTGGTGGGACCCACTGCCGGCCTCCACCCTGCCTGCCTCTGCCTGTCCCCAGCACAGTGCCATCATTGGAAATATGCCAGGACACATGCTCTGCTCAAAACTTTCCTGCTGCTCCCTCCTCACTCAGACAAAAAGGCCATGCTGCCCTCAGGGACCCCACAGGCCCCAGGGACTGGCCCACCACCTTCTCTGACCCTCCCCACTGCCCCCCTTGAGTTCCCCCATCCAGCCACACTCAGACGGGGAACTCCAGCTCCCTGCAACCCCGCCCTCTGAGAGCTGCCTCATTCCGACTTCAGACCCTGTGTGGGGCCACAGCCTTATCCTGGTGTCCTGGGTGGTCACTAAGAGAAGGCAGCCTGGCTCCTGTCACCAGCTGCCAGAGGGGAGTAGCCTGGCCCCCACCCAACTCACAACGTCCCCCAGGGGACCACCCCTGGGGCCCCAGTGTGTCAGAGCCTGGGAGGAGGCTCAGCCTGCGGCTCCCCTGCCGTCCTGCTCCCTGCAGAGCTCCCTGCTGGTCCAGCCCAGCCCCACGAGGGCGAACTGGACAGCCGAGGCCACTGCTGGCCACATAGGGCCAAAGTGCCTCCACTGTGAAGTAGGCACACATCTTCAACCCGCGTGCTGTTCAGAGAGACAACAGGGATACAGGCCTCATGGGAGGTCAAGGGACAGTAACAAAGACTGTGCGTGAGAGCAGCAGCCTACGTGCCCTCCCACTGAGCCTGGGCCTTCTCGGCATTCTGGATGCCTCACGCAGGCCTGCGAAGCAGGTGTTATTATAGGACTGTGGGCATCAGGGTCCCCTGGGGTTTCGTGGGCTAATTCACACAGCAGTGGGAAGGCCTCATATCTGTCCTCCCACACAGCACAAAGAAGCCAGGGTGGGTGCAGCTAGCCCCAGTGAAGGAACAGGGAGTGGGCAAGGTGTCTCTGTAGGCAGAGGCTTCTAGGAGCCCCTCAAAACCCCTCAGCTGGGCCTTTGGGCTCCCGAAAGCACCAATGCCAGGTACAAGTGCTGCTGAATCACACTTCACACATCCAGAGTGCCAACCTCCCACCTCTATTGCCTTCTGACCCACAGACCAAGGCTTGTGCTGGGTTGCCTCCTCCAGGGAACCCACCTGGATAAGCTGGAAGCTCCTGAGCACTGCACCTGGCTCTTCCTACAGGTCCTACCCGGCTGCTGGGCTGGGGCTCCCTGCCCGGGTCCCACCTCCCCCAAGCAGCTGGAGCTCATCAGGGCTCGCAGGTCCCCCCAACCCTGCGGGCGGCCCCACCCACACATGCCAGCTGGGATGGAGCTGCTGGGGACTCACAACACAGCGCCCTCTCCTGCCTCCAGGCCTTCACCTTGGCCGTCCCCTCTGACCACATCCCCTCCTGTCCCCTGGCTGACTCAGCTTCTTCCTTCAGGGCTCTCCCGAGGCACTGTCATCTCCTGGAAGCCTCCTCAACCTCCCACTCTGTGCCCAGCTCCCCTCTGACCACTAGCCTGTGAAAACCCCCCTCCCCAGAGAGGCCCACACCTGCTTCCCCAGATCAGTACCATGTCCTCTCTGTTGAGGGATAGGGGCAATGCTTGTGACCTGAGGGGACCCTGGGGGATGGAGATCGGCCTGACTTCGGTCTTGGCTGAGTGAGCTGCTGGGTGAGAACCATGCACCCTCAGGCCTGTGTCCCTACCCATGGGGGGCGGGCTCTCCAGGCACTGACGATGTCTAAGGCTCACTTAGCATCCACGGGTCTGTGACCAGGGCCTCAAAGGCTTCTCACATAGCCCAGGATGCCAAACTCCTGGCTCCCACCTGGTGTCGGCCATGCTGAGTCAGAGCTTCCAGTCGCAGGCCTGCCCCAAGGCTGGAAACCTGGCCATCCTTGGGGTCTGGTGGCTCTTCACCTGACCCACCCCACCCACTTGGACAGGGTCACAGAGGCCCTGCAGAAGGGGGGCCCCTCAGCTCCCCAGCCCTGCAAGGAAGTGTGCCACACTGGGGGAGCCAGCGTCTCGACAACCCCAGGGCATCTGCTGACCCCGCCCAGCTCAGAGGTCTGCACGCCTTCCTGAGCCCTTTGCCCTCACTCAGACCTTCACCTGGTGCACGTCTGGCCCACCTCTGTCAGGCCTGCCACCTACTCATGCCAACCGTGGGGCTTCAACACCCACACCCCATCACGCTCCAACCACTGGCGCAGCTCGACCTCAAGCCGATAGGTCACTCACTCAGCAAATTCGTCCCTGGCCGGCCTGGTCAGGCTGCGTGCTGGGTTCTGGGCACCTGCAATGGCGCCAGTAGATCCCAAACCTCCCTACCCCTGCCAGCTCAGCTCTGTCTCCTCCAAGACACCTTCCCAGACTACGTGGCCCCATGAGCACTCTGCTCTGCCCTCCCACCCAGCCCCCTCACCTACTCAGCCTCATTAACTGCCCGGGGTGTGTCCTGGTTTCCACGAGGAGGGGGGCTTCAAATTGTAACAAGGGGGGCTTCAAATTGTAACAGAGGAGAACAAACTGCCTCCACATTGGATCTGCTCCTTTAGTTTTGACCACTGTGCCCTGTTTTCCAGTCTTAGCCTTGCCAGCTCTGCACCTTTTAGGAAACAATGTTGCCTTTAGCCTCTCTAGAAATAGAAAGGAGAGCCTACTCCCAGGCTCTGACCTTTAAGGATGTCAGCACTTCTGCACTTAGGCAGAGATGGCAAGTTGCAAAACAGAATAACCTTTGCTTTTGTTGGAGGTTTACAGGAACACCATGGCCTGACCCACATGGATGGCTGCAAGAACAAAGCATTCCTACAGCAAGAAGTTTGCAACAACGAACCCCACCCACTCTCTCTCTCTCTCTTTTTTGTATAAAAGGAGCCTGTGCTCTGACTGGAGCAAGATGGTTCTTTAAGAAATTGATCTGCCATCCTCTCAGTCTGCTGGCTTTCCAAAATAAAGTCGCTATTCCTTACCCCAACAACTCGTCTCCCGATTTATTGGCCTGTCGTGCGGCAAACAGGAGTCTGGACTCAGTAACAATTTCCCCCAAACTGCTCAGACCATCCCCAACACCATCTTAACTGTCACCACAGCCTCCACCCTCACGGCTCCCACTGAAACCACCACCAGTGCCATCATCAACCACCATCATTATTACCATTGCCAGTGCCACCAGCATTACCACCTCACCACCATCAACACCACCACAACCATTACCACTGCCAGTGCCCTGCAGCTGCCCTGAGCACCCCACACCAGGGCAGGCATCCTCCCAGAACTGCCCTGCACTGTTCCCCAGCCTGTCCAGCAGATCCCGTGAGCTCAGAGCTGCCCACACTCGCTGCTTACCCTGTCAGGCCTCACCCCTGACACTCGTCACTTGTGAACACCCCACTCATAGGACTGCATGCCCCCACCGACACACACCGGGCCCGCAGGGGTCGGAAAACAAAGGGACCAGATGCAGCCAGACGCAGCCCCGCAGGAGAATCCTGTGCCCTGAACTCCACCCGGGAAAGCTCCCCACGCCAAGATGCCCCCTAACCCAGCCACACCAGTGTATCCCGACCCTCAAGCACATGTCTGTGATGGTCCCAGCACACAGGACCCCGCCCCAGCCCCCTAGACACCAGGGCCACCACTGGCCCTGCAGCACCCAACAGTGCCCTTCAGCTAGCGTGAGAGAAATCGGGTTGGGAACTGGCTGACTCTGACAGTGAGCTGGACACCCTTCCTCTTGTCCCCCTTGGCCTGCCCCTTCACTGCCCTAAGGAAACCAGGGACAGGGATGGGGCAAGGGTGTTAAAGGGCCCAGGACATGCACTTGGGTGAGGACCCCAGGGAGGGAGATGGGCCTGGGTCCTGAGCGTCCCCCAGGACAGCTGCATCCGGCAGGGCTGGGGTCTGCCCAGGCAGGGAGAGAGCACAGACTGGCATGACCCATGGGGCCACCCTGGGCCTGGCAATGGCACTCCGTGCCCCGGTCTCCTCAGCCAGCCAGGCTCTAAAGGTGCCTGGAGTGGGGTCAGGTTTTGAGAAAGGACCCACCAGACTGTGCGGGAAGGTCACACCCTCCACCAGCCAGTCTTAGTGTCTGCTCTGCCAGCTCAGTGAGGGTGCCAAGTGCCCACTAATTAGGGAAACTACAACCCAATGGAACAGGAGCCGCTTACGGGACTTCTGAGAGCCTTTATGGTTGCCAGGCACGTGGACCCAGGAGAACAAGACACGGTGGGTATGAACTCTGCCCTTCCTGGAGCCCACGTGGGATCAGTGTCAGGCAGAACACCTCCTGAAACGCTGGCATAGCAGGATGAGCACGTGGAGGGTGTCTGGCCCAGGCCTGGCCTGTATGACGTCCCTACGCTAGGCCTCACCTCCACTGTTTTCAAGTGATGGTACAGCAGGTGATTTCGAAGGATCCTGCCAGCTCTCACTTCTGTGCTCAATGTAACTCTGGGTTATTCTTTTTTAAAATAGGAACTGCAAAACCCATGCAGCCGCCACGAGTGAAAGACCCAGCGAGCTGTCCGAGCAGAACCACAGGACTGAGCTCCCTGGATGTGCTCCTGGCCCTCCTTAACCCCGGCACCAGTCTATCCTTCCAGGGCCCATCCTCCACCCACCCAAACATCTGGGAATTCTGCAAAGATCCCCTTTCCCTCCCTAATGGCCCTGCTCCCAAGGCCCTCACTGCCATCGACCAGGTTGGTGTAGGAGTGTTGTGGGGATGGGGCCGTGAGTCCTGTTGGGAGAAATCACCTCATGTGTACATGTCAAGCAACATTTGTCAAGTGTGTATACAACGGAGGGTGACAGGCTCTGTCTCACTTTTGTGAGACACTTTTGTGCTGTGGGTGGAAACCTCTGACTCAGACTTTCCAAGACAAGCATGTCACATGGCTGACAGTTGCACGTGGCTGGAACAGGGGGCTGCCCTCCAAGCACATGACACGTGCATAATTACATACGAACGTGCACAAATGACTCCAGATGAGACACGGGATCATGGCTCAATGTGTGACCAGGGTCAAGACTCAGAGTGTGACCACTGACCAGGACTCAATCTGAGTCTGGAATCTAGGCTCCATCAGTGACCAGGGACAGAATCATGGATCACGATCATGGATCAAAACATCAAGTACTACTCAGATGACGGTCACATCACTGACGGCACTCAGCCCCCAGTGGTCCTCCACACACACAAAATTCTGGAGACACGTGAGAACCCTTCTCATCCAAACACACAAACACAGGCCCATGACAGCACAGACCCAATCTCTGAACTCACTGGTGGAAGCAGACCTGGGGTCCTGTCCCTGGTCCCCACTTCATGAAACGCTTGATTCCTCTGAGCCCGTAATGTGAGGAGTGGCCCCACTTGGGAATGGACAGAGTTTCTGTCCAGCAAAGAGCAGGGCAAAGGAGAAATAGTGGGGGAGGGGAAGCGACAGCCCCCTCCCTCCCTCCCCTGCCCAGCCCTGGCCTTTGGCCCCAGGCTGTCCAGTTCTGGATCAGATATCGCAGCCCTCATCCTGACCTGGACCACGGTCCTAAGCCTCAGCTTCTCCACACGTAACAGGCATAGTTAGCCAGTCTCCTAAGGCCGTGCCCAGGACTGAACAGGGAGCTTGTGGGCAAAATGTGTGGACAAAACCTGGGGCAACTTCCAGCTGGCCTCAGAGCCCTGGGCCCAGGCACAGAGACCCTAACAGTGTCATCCACTCAGAGATGACCAGGGGTGGGCAGTGGGTGGGCCCCCCACACCTGAGGTGGAGGCCATGGCCAGTGGTAAGCACCCCATGGACCTGGCTGCAGCCCACTCCCCATCACCTCTCTGCCCCCACCCGCAAGCAGGCTGACTCTGGTCCCGAGGATGGGAGGCTGAGGCTCCTAGAGGGTGGAATCTGCCCCAGGTCCCACAGTCTTGGGGACTGCAAACTTCACACTCACTGGGCTGGCCAGACTGTGCACAGCCTGCTGCCCTGGGGGCCAAGGGGCTGGGTCCACATCTCTGGAAAGCAATTTACCACCAAGATCTTGAAACTGTCCAGGGGACTCAAGGCCTAGGGAACAATCAGAAATGTGAGCACAGCTGTCTTAGCGAGGGTGCTGGGCCACTGGGTGAATGGGCATCCCCAGTGCACTGCAGGCAGCCTTCGAACAGCCACTGGAGAGGGGCTTGTAATGACATCAAGGGGCCACATTAAACGGACCTGCAGCCACAGTGTAACCTCCCACGATGGCCAGCCTGGGCCCTGAGAGCACGTGGGCCCTCTTTCTTCCTTTTTCTTTTTTCAACTTTTTTGATACTCCACTTTGAACAAAGAGCTTGCACCACGTGCAAAACCCAGAGAAAAGCAATTGACAGCAACCAAAGCCAGAGAGCCAGTTTCCCAAGGCTATGGGGTCTGCCCCTGCTCTCCCCAAGCCCAGGCCCCTGCCCCAGCCCGTCCTCACAATCCCAGACCCAGAGTTGGAAAGGGCAGTGGAGTCTGCCAGATGGCCCTAGGTACCTCCACCACAGGGCCTTTGCACTGCCTGTTCCTTCTGCCAAAATGTTTGTCCCCAGACACCCGGTACACAGTGCTGTCAGGCCTCTGCTGGAGCACCACCTGAGACAGGCTTCCGTGAACCTGCCCTGAAAGGCACCTCACCCCACCTGCCACTCGGTACACTGGCTCCACTTTTTGGCCTGTGCCATGACCTGACAGTTTCAAAGGGAACTATACGTTCCCACTTTCCTGTCTCTCCTCGCTGGGGATCAGAGGAGGCTGAGGTCTGGAGTGATTACTGACCACTGACAAGGCAGTCCTCCTAGAGCAGTGCCTTGTCAGTGACCAGTAATCGCTTTAGACCGGATGGGTGGGTGGATGGGAGGATACGTGGATATGTCGATGGGTGGATGGATGGGTGGGTGGATGGATGGATGAATGGATTGGGGGACTGGATGGGTGGATGAGTGAGTGAATGGGTGGATAGGTAGGTGGGTGGATAGCCAAGCGAGTAGAAGGATAGAAGGTGGGTGGGTGGATACCTGAGCAGGTGGACAGGTGGATGAAGGATGGATGGATGATAGTCACATCCCTCCCTGATAACTTCCATAGTTGCTGACACGCAGCCCTACAAACTGGCCCCACGCCCCTTGCAGCCTCCCCCCCGGCGCCCATCCATCCTCCTCTCCAGTCGCCTACTCGTCCTGGCCTCGCATTCCTCCTGTACCCTCTAACTTCCACACCTTTGCTCAAAGTGTGTTTCTGCCTAAAGAGCTTCCTCCTGTTCTCTGACAGAAAAACACAGACTCCTCTAGGGCCAGCCACTGTGGGAGCCTCCCTGACCTCACTTACACACCTCCGTCACTGCACCGCGCCCAGCAGTAGGGACTTGCCACACATACACCCTGGCCCACAGGTTGGCCTGGGGACTGGTGGAACCAGGGATGAGAGAGGCAGCTGGTGACAATGACATGCAGCTCATACAGACCCACCCCAATGGACACCAAACCTCTAGGGAGGAGGCCCAGCCACCACCAGGGTGATCTGGCCCATTGGGACCTGGTCACTAAGTTCTCTCCCACCCTGTCACCACAAATTCTGACCCTCCTCACTTCTGGATGCTGCCCCCATTACAGGGCTTTTGCACAAAAACTCTTCCCTGTTACTACATAGCTCTCCACCTGTCTCTTTGCTTCCTTGTGTCTGGGAGGACGCCTGGCTCTGGGCACCCACGCAGGGCCCTGTAACTCTAAATCACTGCCTGGTCAGTCCAGCCCAGTGCCCTGACCCCCTGGTTCCCGCTGCTGCAGCACCTGGCCTGGGCTGGTGCTACCGCCTGACAAGGAACTAGCCCAGAACCCCAAGGAGCACCCCCGTCTGCTTCCCATCTGATCCCTCGGGGCCTCACCCTGCTGCGCCAGTTCTTGGCGGTGCTCTTGCAAAGCTATACCACCTGCATGTAACCTGGCCGGTGTTGGGGGGACCACCACACCCCTCTGGATCCCCAACTGTGGACTTCCCTGGGAGGGGTGGAAGCCAGCTGGGTGGGACCCTGCCGCCTTAGACCCTCACCGGGGCAGAGAGACCGTGCAGGACAGATGGAGTGGGGGAGTCAGTGGCCCCCAAACCTGAAGTCTGCACCCCTCCCCTGCTAGGCTGGCCTCCCCCCGAGGCCCGAGGCCCCAAGGACACAAAGCGCAGATGAACTTACAGATCAGTTTCTGGCCACGGACTACAAGTCTGGTTGGTGGTGTCCTGGAAGGGAAGGAGAGCTTTCAGGCCACCTGCCGGCCCCACGGGCCCCACCCAACCATCACTGCAGGGTCCACCCTGTGCCCGGCACTCTGCCTACCCTCTTCCCACAGAGTAAGAGTTTGAGGGGGAGGAACCGAGACCCAGAATGGGGAAGGGACTGGCTCAGGCATCTAAGCCTTGCTTTGTGGCCTTGGACAGCTCCTGTCCCCTCTCTGAGCCCACATGGGGAGCAGGAACTAAAGCCCAGTTCTATATGCCCTGGTGGCCACTCCAGCATCTGGATGACATCAAAGACTGCCTCCCCGGGCAGTCCACACCAAGCCTTTGCCAATTGCTCCTGGGCCTGGAAGATAGAAGGGGTGCGTGCCATCACTTACAGGTACCAAGGACTTCCCACACCAAGAAAGTCCTCTGCAGTCCCCAGTCATGGCCATGGCTGACTTACGTCCGCATAGGTGTGCCACTGGGGACACAGGATTGTCAGCGTACAGAGGGCAGAGGAGGACCCTGGGGAGATGGGCTGGGCTGGGTAGGGGACCCCTGGCCCAGCCTGACCATTATCTGGATATTTGGGTAATCGACAGAGACACAGTGGACGTAGGTGGGGGCTCCTAGTAGGTGATACCTTCCTCGTCCAGCTCACAGCATCACAGGATGAGGCCTGGGGAGACGGCGGGTCAGCTCTGTCTCCCGATTCGCAGATGGGTGCCCACCTCAAGCACAGGAGTCCCACCCATGGCTCCCAGGAACAAGCCCTTCCAGTTGGAACCCTTAGCACCAGAAGCAGAAACTTGCCCATGGCCACATTACAAATGACCCAGCACAGGGGACAGGCCTCCCTAGGTGTCTTTCATTTAAACCATTTCTGAGCAAATGCTTCACATCACACACTGCACCAGGTCCTGGGACATGGCAAGAGCCACACCTTCAGGGACCCCACCTGCGTGGGGGCAGAGACCTTTACTATCCAGAGCCCCAGGGAAAACCAACAGCCGGGCAGGCCCTGCTCAGCTCCACCCATGGGGGCAGGGGACCCGATGGCCTGGGTGTGCCGCAGCAGGCACCGGGCAGCCTTGGGGCCGACTGACGTCAGGTGTCCACTGCCTTAAACACGGGTACAGGCTGTGACCCAAAACTTACTCCCAGGGAACCAGGCACACTTGCGCGCACACACACGGCGGCGATGACCCTAGGGGACGGCCACAACCCTGTCACCCAACAGAAGCCACAGGGCAGGATAGGACCCTGCTCTAGTGCATGGTGCACAATCAAAACGAGGGAAAATATGGTCGTACACGCAGACAAAAGGCCAGACAAGTCACACCATCCCACGACCTGGATTTTCTTCACTTTACTTCTGTGGATTTGCAATACACTACCCAGACACATATTGTTCTATAAACAAAACACGGTGGGGGGGGTTGCAACCACAGCTGGGAACACACCTGTCCCCCTAGGAGGAGGATCCCTGGGGGGACAAGGAACCCACAACACACTGTTTTACAGAAAGTAAACAGAGGCTCAGGGAGGGTCGATTCCTGAATGTTGCACAGCAAAAACAACTCCAAACCTGCTTGCACTCTTCAAATATGAGGGGCAAAGGACATCAACGCACTGATGTGCCAAGCCCCTTCTGGGAGCCCACTCTGCCTTTTCCACACCTCCCATCACTCCACAGGGCTGCACGGGGATTAAGACCACCACGTTCACAGCCGACTTCCCATTTAGTGGTCCTACAAGCCCACGGCTACTGTGTTAATGTCTCTGTGCCTCAGTTTCCCACGTGTCAATGGGTGGCTCCATGGGACATTGCACTAAAGGACTTAATGAAGGCGCTGGCTCCTGGTGAACTCTCAGGACACGGTGGTCCTGAGCCTCTGCCCCACCCCACCTGTACAGCCCCGGCTTCAGGGCCCGGGCTTCCTGGGCATGGTATGGCCATGTGACCTGTGCTGACAGCTCCGTGGGCTAGCATCTCAAGGACAGGAGTCCCCCACGACACCCACCCCTCAGTCCTCACCTGCGGCACTGTGAGGACACCAGACTGCGGCCACCTCTCTGGCCAGGATCTCCTTCCAGAGCACAGCACCGAAGCTGTCCTCGTCACAGATCTCACAGGGCTCTGCCAAGAGGCCGGGACGTGAGTGGGGGTGGGGACAGGAAGAGGGGTGGAGAGCTGGCAGCAGGGCCAGGAAGGCCAAGACCCCTCCAGGAAATCCATCGTCACAAGGGGGAGTCATTTCCCAGGAGAGCTGAGCCCCAAGCCCACCCGGTCTCTCAGGAAGCCCCTCCCCAGAGGCCAGCAATGGGGTGGGGGGACACTCACTGGGACACCACCGGGTGCTGCATTGCTGGTGCTCATCTTGGGGGCTCTGGCTGGCTGCTACCCCGAAGAAGGGCCCCAATCAGGCACACTCCCCCTGCTGTGTGCCACCACCACGTGACACTGCATCTGCTCCTCGACGCCCAGGGTGCCACTTCCATCCACCGCAGGATGCCACCATGCATAGAGGACGAGGATGCAGGTACTGGAGCCACAGGGATGCTGACACAGGGACAAAGGGGCAGGAAGCCATGAGAAGAAACTGAGACCCTGAGAGTGGAAGCCAAGCTCAGCTCGATACAGGAAAAAACAAATGCTTCACATGCACGTGATCCCTCACCATCACCCCCCTGGCCCCAGCATCCCCAGGGACACTGCAAGGTCCCACAATGAGATGCCACGCGGTCTTGCCCCTGCCTCGTGGTATCATGCCCAACAGGTCCCCCACCCACATGTCCCTCGGCACAGCCCTGCCGTGGGCACTGCTGCAGGAAGCAGTCTCAAGTTTCCACCCAGTGGCCCTTGCACTTGGTGCCCTGTACGAAGGCCCACTGTACTCCCGTGTGCCCTGCTGCCACCCGGGGAGCACCTGGTGGAGCACGGGCTCCGACTTGTCCTTCAGGGGAGGACCCCTCCCAAGCACGGATCTGGGACAGAGCAGCCCGGCGGTCAGGAGGCGAGTGTGGGCCTCGATGGGATTAGCAGTGGGGTGTGACGCAGAGGCCAGCTGGGCAGGGAGGGGCAGAGGTGCCGGGGAAGTTGGGGTCCGGTGCCCACCCCACTTCCCCCTGGAGGCTCGGTGCCCTCCAGCACTGTCTACAGGCAGCTGGGCCAGGGTCTCCACTGGCTTTGCGTCCAGGTCCCCAGTGTGGGGGCTGGAAACAGAGCTGGAGGCCCCAGCTAGGTCTAAGGAGTGAATGAATGAATGAAGGAAAGACACCCCACCCATCCCAGTGCTGCCTTACACAACAGGGTGATGGGGAGATGGGGATGAGGATGGTGCTCGGGCTCTGTTTCCTGGGCACAGGTCCTCGCACCCTGCTGCCCCCTCCCTGTGGTCCTCGGTCCAGTTTCCTCTGAGCATCAGTCTCCTCATCCCACTCCTGCCCCAGCCATGACCTGTGTGCTCGTTCTCCCACGCCCCCCAGGGACAGCACGAGTGATCAAGGTCTCACAGCTGCTGGCTGAGCACCAGGCCGAGCCTCCCCGACACCCAGCAGACTGGCTGCTGAGGGCCTCCAGGCCCCTCTGGCCACCCTCCTTCAACCCTCTCCTGGGTCTTCTCCATCCTGGCCCTCTCCCCTCAGCAGTCATGACTTCATGCCCCCAAAGACCTGAGCCCCTTAGTAGCCCCAGTGCCACGGGGGACACGATGAGGGACAGCTTCTAAACACTGGGGAGCCATTGAGGAGTGAGGAGTGGAGAGGCCTCACATCTGGGGCCAGCACTCCAGGCCATGCTGATGGGCTCGGGAAGAGGCTGCTTCACCCAGGCTTTCTCTCTGAAGGCCACACTTAAGGTTCCCAGATCACTCCCTCTTCAAGGGACCCTGGTGCCATTATCCTATTTATTCTCAGAATCGCCCTGAGGCCTCTGCCCTACCAGCAAAGCAGGGTTAGGGTGAACTCAACAAGGGCACGCAGCCTCACCAAGCACCTACTGTGGGCCAGGTTCAGGCCGGGCCAGGCACCCTGCATGTGCTGACATGGCACCCACGTACCAGGAACCAAGGAGACGGCACTGCCAAGGCCCAGCTCTAGGACCCAAGCTACACCTCGGCCACTGCCCCATGCCACCTACCCCACTGGGACTGGAGCAGGGGAGCCGGGCTGCCTGAGGGCAGGTCACACCTGGCCTGGCAAGAGGGTCCCTGATGCCACTTGGAGCCTGGCTTCTCTGTGGCCCTGGGGAGCAGACCCACCTCCTGGGGTGAGAATGAGGATGGCACAGATCCCAGAGGGTGGGCTCTGAAGCCAAAGGGCCAGGTTCACATGGTGGCCCCGCCACCCACCATCATGGGCCCGTCAAGTACATCCCATCCCAGCCTCACACCCGTCATCTGAGGACGGACTGATGCCTGAAATGGTGGGAATGACAGATGCGGGCACGCTGCTGGGATCAGAGCTGATCCCAGGGAACACACTTTGATGGCCAGCAGGTGCAGTGTCCAGGTGCTCTCCTCTGGAGAGGTCTGCTGGACAGGTGCAGAGTCCCCTCCCAGCGGTCCCCATGCCTGTGCTGGGAACTGACCATCAAGGGGGGCCTGATGAATGAACTGGTCACTAAGAAGGGACACCCCTAACTCCCCCAATTTGGAAGGCGGGGCTCCTTCTCCCTGCTGAGTGAGGTGGCAACCGAGAACTCCACACCCCCCCACGCCCTTGCAGAAACTTCTCCTCTCCTCTCACAGAGCCCACCCTCCCACGGGTCCCACTTTCCCCTGAACCCAGAGGCAGAGCCCCTCTGCCAGACAAGGGACGGGTAGAAGGGGTGGCTCCAACCTTACTGGGGTGGGCGTGCACCGTGCTTGAACCCTGAGCTCCCAGCTGTGCAGCAGAGGCCCAAGGAGGACTTGCCAGGGAGGGCTGCGGGCGGGGGCAGGGCTGAGCTCTGCATGGACCCTGACTCTGGGGGGCCGAGGGCCTGGTTCTGAGCCCCATCCTGGGTCTGGGCGCAATGCCTTGTGATCCCACAAGGGAGGCCTCTCTGCTCTCATTGTTCAGATGGGGAGATGTGAGCCTGTCCACGCGAATCAATGCCCTGCCTCCCCATTGAGGACGGGGCCTAGAGGGATGGGGCTCCACACTCTTCAAAGAAGGTTGCTCCCACCAAGGTTGGCTCTCTGGGGAGCAACCTGGGTAAGGGAGTCCTGCCTCCCCCCTGCCCCTGCTCCGTGCTGGTCACCGCAGTACACAGAAGCCTTGAGTCTCAGACCATCCAGGAACCAAATGTTCACTCCACGTACAGCAGAGACAACTGAGGCTCAAAGAAACGTGGTCCAGACAGCCAGGAGGGTCTGCCCTGGAGACGGCGTGGAGGCCCAAGTCTCAGAAGACAGGTGAAGCCAAGGGTCTCAAGGATACTGCACAAACAAGACTTCACCCTGAACTGGGAATGTTGTGGAAGGACCCTGGGGGCCAGGGGCAGGAGAAGGGGAACAGACCAGGGCCTGGAGGAAGGCAGGGAGCCCCAGGACTGCCTCCATGCCCTCGGGACAGGGTAGGGGAGCGGCTCTGAAGGTATGAGAGCCGAGGCTACCCAGACATCAGGCCTTCATCACTGCCACTTCGCTCGGGGGGACCTCAACAGCCTATGACCACGCCTATTTGGGAGATGCAGACAGAGGCGCCAAGTTATCCACCAGGCTGACAAGGAGAGGAGCTGGGATCAAACCCAGGATCAGATTCCAAGTGCTCTGCTCACTGGCCCCCAGACTAAGGCTGCCTGCCAAAGCCGACCACAGGGCCCCCCGCCTGGCACTCTACACCTCAGTGGTCTCCCTGCTGAGCCATCCCACCCCATCACACTGAGATAAAGGGACAGAAGCCTGGGATACAGGAGACAGGACTGGAAGCATGGCCAGGGTGGGCACATCCTGCCCATCCCCCTTTTGCTGTCCCAGCCCAGGTCCCAACTGGTAGCCTGAGTGACGAGGAAACTGACAATGAGTGGGAGAGAGAGGATGCCCCTTGGTTCCAAGGCAACTGCTGCAGCACTCAGTCTTTCAGGATAGACTCAGGTTAGGCCTCAGCTGCTAAAACACCCATTATTTTGGGGCTGGTTACCTTGGTAACTCAGGTGGTGAGGATGTGGTGGGAGGAGGGGGCGGAGAGGAGGGGTCAGATCAGGATAGGCCAGGCAAGGGGCCAGTGGCTCACAGGACAGACTGCCCCCCCAAGCCTAGACATGACCCTGGTCACACACTGAGCCTTGATCTTCATCACAGACTGACTTCTGATCCTAGACACAGGGTGCTTGGCCCCAATAACACACAAGCCCTGATCCTGGTCACAGACCACCCCCCGACCTTGGCCGCACTTCCACCACAGAGGGACACTCAACTACTGGTGGATGCTCTGCATCAGATATGGAGCCCTGATCCCAGAAACAGACTGCCCACGACCTTGGCCGTGCTCCCATCACGGAGGGACACTCAGCAAGTGGTGGCTGCTAGTTTTGTTGTCATTGTTACATCTTTAACGTGTGTCCCACTCACAGCTGACACTTGACAAATGTTATTCAGACTACTGCATCCACAATGGGGGACTGTCCACAAGGACTCCTGAGGTCCGCAGTGCTGGGCGAGGCTCTCAAGACCCCCTTTGCTGGGTGGCCACAGGGCTCCTGGGCTGGGTGGGCTATTAGGGGGCAGCAGAGGAGTGGGCAAGGCTGGGGGTTGGGCTGCCCCTCCAGGCCCAGACAGAAGCAGCCATTCTTCCCTGGCTCAATGCCCCCTCTGTCTGTAAGCCTCGTTTCTGTCTCACTACTGGATTAACAGAGCCAATTAATGGTGGCCAGGTAGCCTTGGCCACCTAGGAGAGAGGGCACATGGTGAGGGGGCTCCCAGCCTCCTTCCCACCCTGATGGCCCAGCCTGGAGGCTGTGGCCTCCCTGGCCCGTGGCCCCAGTCAGCCGGGATGAGGGCCCTGCGAGAGGCCTGCATCCTGCTAGGCCTTCCTGCTTCCTGGGCAGAGCTCTCCTCAGCCCAGCAGGTGGGGCAGCAGAGGCAATGGGTCAGCCCCTGTCCATTCCTACCCTGCTCTCGCCTACCAGGCTGGTTCCCCAGGCATCCAGGGCGTGGTCCAGAGCCTCTGAAGTTAGGGCCTGTCCTGGGGCAAAGGGACTCCTCCTCAGCCCCCTGCATGGATGTGCAAATGAGGACCACAGGGGACAGGACCTCTCTCTGAATTCCCCCACACAGTCCCCAGTACCCCCTACCCCAGCACCCATGGGTCCTGACTTGGCCCATCTGGCCAGGGGTAGGAAAATGCACAAAAGACTACCATAAGAGAGAGAGGAGCATGGAGCTGAGAGGCCAGGGGAGCGGGAGGGTAGCTGCAGAGATGCCACCAGGCAGAGACAGAGGTGGAGGACAGAGGACAATTGCTCTGGCCCAAGAAACACTTCCCAGCCAGATGCGTGATGTAGCCATGTCACATTTGGACAGGCCAGGTGGGGGCAGGCCTGAAAAAGGGCCAAGTGTTGGCCTGGGCCTCCTGCTGGCTCCCAGCTGGGCTACAGATGGAGGGACTCATGTGACCCAGCCTCCCCTAACCAGGGTGAGGGGCGAAGCTCCCTAGCACAGGCTCAGCCAGCAAGAACTGGGGCCGGGCACCTGCCTGGCTCAGCTACGTGTCTTCTGAATGACTGCTGGACCTCTTTAGTCTGCGTGCCACCCCACCCTGCATGATGTACATGTGCACACACACACTCCTCCTACCAGTAAAGTGCAGTGCAGGAGACACCACGGGCGGGACAACCCGGGGACAAGAGCTGGTTCTGCCCTCTGTCTCCCCTTTACAAGCTGTGTGACCCTGGCTGCTGCCTTAACGTCTCTGTGCCTCATTCCACTACATAAGCATTAATCCAGGGCCTCCTGCGTGCCGGGTTTTATCAGCCAGCAGGGCAAACTCCTCTGCCTTGTTGGGGGCTACATCGTGGCAGGATAGAGAATAAGGGCACAGGAATTACCCAGTGTTCACAGGCGATGCCATGTGGGAGGAGAAAGAGACAGGGTGCAGTGAGAGCGTGGCTGGGGCTGTTGCCACTTGAAGCAGCACGGTCAGGGGGTCAGGATGGCCAGGGCACGACAAGCTGAGGGAAGGGGCCCTGTGGGTGTGCGGGTAAGTGTGTTCCAGCCCAGGGAATAGCCTGTGCAAAGGCCCTGCGCAAGGGGCCACCTCGCTGAGGAGACATCCCCAGGCTGCTGGAGGAGTAAACCGGTTGACAGGCGGTGCTTCCTGCACAAAGGAGACACTCAGATGTGGCTGCTGTCACCACCACCAAGATCTTTACTTCAAGGTCTCAGAGCATCAAGGCCTTCGGAGTCCCGGGCACTCACATGGGGTCTGAGCTGCCTCTGGGCCAAGTGACTGTGTCCTGTCCTGCAGCCGAGCTCCCCACTTTACATCGTGGCAGCCCCAGCCCACAGGCCCTGCAAGCCATCTTCCCCCAAGGCCCCCAGCCCTGCCACACAGCCTCGACACGCGCTTTGTCACAACTGCTGAAAGCGGCCTACACACACACTCACACACGGTGGATGCGAGTACCTCCCACGCTCACACACAAGCACAAAAGAACGCAATGCACACACGTACCTACTGACATGCTGGAAGGGGGCAGGCATGATCATGTGCACACACGCGCCCCATGCACTGAACACATGCACACACACCCCTTGTACACACTCCACCCTGAAGGAAGGAGAAAAGCTGCCCCAGCCAAGGTGGCAGTGACCTCCACCTTGCCCAGCCCGAAGATCTGCCCTCAGGCCTCCCACCCCAGTGCTGGGGACCCTGATACACGGATGCAAGATTGAGATTTTCTGATGTTTCCTGGATGCCACACTTGCACCCTCTTCCTGGGGTTTTGGCCACCTCTTTTCTCCTTTTCTGATCCTCTCCAGCACCACGCTGGTTCAACATGTTTCTCACCTAGGGTACTCGGACTGGGGCCGTGAATACAAACAGGTCCAGGATAACCAACCTCCTTTGTAACTTCACTTAGCTTATTCTGTGCCTCTACAGATGCTATTCTGTGGGATCCATGAGTGCCACTGGCTCAGGAGAGGCCAAGGGCCCTGGACCACATCACCTGGTCCCGTGATGACCTGCTGGCAGGAAAGCCCAGCCCAGACTGGCCCCTGCTGCCCTCCCAGCCCTGGCTAAGGCCCCAGCCTCCCTTAACATCCTGCACTTCCTTCAAATGGGGGCTCCCCTCCCAAGTGTCTGCAGGGTTCCCTACCTGCCCTGCTGCCATGGAGGCCCACCCGGGGTCCCAGTTCACAGATCATGCCCTCCTGGACAGGTGCCCCACTTACCAAGGAAACCAAACGGCTAAGAAGGTGGACTGTGCCCCAACCCCTCCTTGCTGGGACTAAAAATTATTTTTATCTGTGCAAGATTCATATTCTTGCTCTTTCCCAGGAGTATTTCATTAATAATAAACATTTACTATAATTTTTGTACATATTCATTGTAGAATCACAGATTTTTTTTAAAAGAAAAATCTTCACATGTAATGCAAATGCCCAGAACTAAATTTTCATCACATCTGTGTACATATTTTTGGCTAAGACCATAGCCTTCTTGTGTTTGTATGTAATAAAACTGATTTTTTCTTTTTTTCAATGATCTTCAAAAGGACATCTCTGCAGGTCAACATACATCTATTATCTATGCCACCTTCAATGGTCAAATATCACTCCATACCAAAAAAATCCTTTGTGAGTTTTCCTTTATACATTGCTGTTTTAGGTAGTCTTGAGAAAAACAAATTGTATGTTACTTATCTCTAATTTATCTCTAATTATTTACCTCTAAATAGTATAAACAGCATTGACGTATAAAGGGAATACACACTTTTTAATGTGGTACTTATCAGCAAATCATCTCTCTGAAAACTCAAAAGCAACTTAAACTTGAATCAACAATACACGTACCATTGCTCTTCATCCTGACGAATTTTGTGAAGGGAAAATGGTATTTCATTTAAGTTCCTTTTCTGACCAGAGATGCTAAATATTTTTCCCTATATCCATTGGTCACTTACAGATACGAAAAAAAGTACTCTGCCCAACTTCAAATTAGAAGTTTTGCTTGTTGCTTTCAAAGACTTGTCAGTAAAAATGAAGATTTCTTTTGTCTGATACACATTGTAAATCTTTTAAAACACTGTCTTTTATTTTGTTAATCTTATTTTCTGATCTACAGGGTTTTAATTTTTTTATGTTGTTAAGTCAACCTCCAGATTCTTGCTTTTCAAGTCCTTCTTTGGAATGTCTTTGTCAGCATAAAAAATGTATAAATAGGAGTTTTATGTTTTCTTCTGGTACTTCTCTCACTTTGTATATTTAAAAATTTTAATCTATACATCAGAAAATTATTTTTGTGAGGTAAAAATCTGGCTACTTTTCTCTAAATAGATTATTTTTCCACCATTTATGAATAACTTATCCTTATATGAAATTTCATCAGTGACAAGTTCTAAAGTCCTACATATACTTGGGTGTTTGGGCATTTTCTGTTCCGTTCATTTATCTGTTTTTTCAGTTGTTGGTAAATGAATAATTTGTGGAAATTTAGAGCACATTCTGATATCTAGAAGGGCAAAGCTCTGTCTTTGTCTACTACACAGAAATTTGAATTTTATCACAAGAATTAAAAACAGCATGTGTAACTCAAAATTTTTAAAAACCATGATAATGTTTACTTGGTTTATGTAAAACTGAATAAACATGGGAAGACCACACATTTTAAAAAATGAGTCCACCTATTCAAGAACACAGCCATCTCCCCACTTGAAAGTTGTCCTCTAAGGCCCTTCAGTAAAGAACACATGTACAAACGTGTACACTGATTTAAAACGGATATTGAATTTTATCCCAAGAATTTTTATCCCAGAGGCTCATCTATCACAGGAATTATTTTTCTCATTACACACTTTCCTATATATAAAAGTGTACATTCAAAATAAGATGCCATTTTATGTTTATGTTTAATTTGGTTTCTGTTATTACTGATATGCAGTTAAATCACTTAAAAACTGTCAGGAAAGTGCTAAGGGGAACTATGAGCGGGTCCAAAACCAGTTAAAGCTTTAGTTGCCTATAAAGTCGGCTGGACACTGGACCCCACGTTGGTTTCCAGCAGCCCCAGAGGGAAGCTGCCAGGTGGCTGGGCCCCCAGCTCCTCCCAGGCCCGCCCCACCCTGTCCCCAACGCCTGTAGCCTGTTCTTTTTATCTGGTTCGCCCAGGCCGTTTTTTTCTTAGCAAGAGAATATGCTGGGTCTTTCAGATGTTTCCTAAGCTGGCAGCTACGTGGATCTTTTTCATATCTTTTGTTCAGATGCGATATCCAGGCTGGGAGTTCCTGCGGTCTCTCTGAGGGCTAATGGAAGAAGAGCCCACAGGTGGCTCACAGTTCTGACAGCAAAAACAAAAAAACCTACTCATTTTTGGGCCTATGGGCTCAACACATTTCTACCACTAGGCTTTCCGCCACCACTGGGGTCTGGCTGGGAAGCTGTGTCCGCTGGACTCTATCAGTACACAGTAATCATGGCCTAGCAACGCCGCTCATCACAGTGCCCGTGTGCCTCGGAACCCCGAGCCACTGCCCCGCGCGCAGAGGCCCTGTGGCCCAGCATGCCCTGCCCGCACGTGCGAGCCCCAGGCGTCTCAAATCTCTGCCACTGCTTTTGGGCCACACTGGATTCCTTTCAAATGTTGGTGCTAGTTGACTGGATGGTTCAGGACATTTGCAGAATTTAGACTCACCCCTGAGAAAGACATGTTTGCATGCAACTGGGCACAGAGTGGCGTGGAGCTTCAGGATGCTGAAGGCCTCATTCCCCAGAGAGCTCCCCCCTAAAATTCTCTAAATCTAATCCCTCAGTTTATTCCTGTTGTCGCCTGAAATAGTCACACAACATGAGAGTTGTGGCTTAAGTTATATTGGCGGCAAAATGTTTGGATATCTGTGTATTTTTTTTTTTTGATAGCAGGAGTGAAGAGATTTTCTTAGGCTGTAAGTTTGTAACAGGAGAAAGAGCAGACAGTTTCTGGCAGTACTTAAGGAAGGCACAAACTGGCTGGTGTAGATTTCACCAGATGTAATACTGAAGAACAGCAAGCAGATGAAAAAAAATCAAGTAAAATGCAAACACAGAAGGAACAGGGGAACAAAGAGGATTGAGGAGAACGTCTGAAACTGCAGAATAATTCTGTTTCTGGCCAGGCCAAAGGGGAGACCCAGAGCCTAAGTTGCGCAATAAAGAAATCCCATGTCTTCCAGAAATGGGCTTGTACTGTGCCCCTACTGTGCTAATCAGTGGCTAGGAGCAGTTGTGGGCAACATGGTCATAGTACAGACACAGAAGTGGATCCAGGACAGCTGCTGGGGCATAGTAATGTGTCCCAAATGGGCTCCCGGGTTTGCCCAGGGGGATTCCTGGGACACAGGACTATCAGTGATAAAACCAAGACAGTCCTGGGGAAACTGGCATGGTTAGTTCCCCTCTCCCTAGCACTGCAGACCTGGTCTGAGCACTTTCTTGCCCGTCATACCCCTCATCTCTGTGGCCCCTCTTAGGATCATTTCTACTTATCATGGCAGCTTACAGCTGGAAAATTTGGCTGGAAAGTGGTTTTGTTTCAATGGCATTTTGAGGGGAAAAGGCAGAATGGAGGGGGCTAAAGACACAAGAGATGTGAAGAAATGGAAAATGCAGCTCCAACCCTGGGAGGAGGGGAGAGACAGGGCAGCAATGGAAGCAGGCATGAAGGTCAAGGGAGGGCTGCTTCCTTTAGTGACAGAAATGTTGAAACAGAGTGAAGCTGCCCTCAAAGAGCAGAAGGTTAAAAATACCAAACAGAAGCAGTCGAGACACAGGCGAGAGGGCAAGTGGGACTAGGAGTCTCCAGACAAGACTGAAGCCAAGACCAAAGTGGAAGGATCAGCCTGATGGGAGCGGAGGTAGATGTGCTTTCCTTAGACAGACACAAGGCAGCGACAGCCACTGTCAGCAGCATCACCTCCATCTTCCCAGGACGCAGGATTTACAGAATAGGTCTGTGCCGATTCCCAGAAGCTGATAAAAGACCTTGCCTGTCAGAACATTCCCTGAACCTGTTGCAAAGTTGTTCATTACACCTGCAATAAAAGCAGACCCTCCTGAAACTTACTGGTAGGCTCAGAACTCATGAAAGCTGGGGTGGAGGAGGAATGTTTTCCACAGGCCTCTGGGGAAAAGTCCTCCACTGTGCGGGGTCAGGAGTGACTCATCTAAATTCACACACAAGATCTCGCTGCCCTGGGACAGAATCACCTCACTTTGCCACCACAGCAGACTTTATCCCTGGGCAACTGAAGCCTGAAGGAAGGAGCTTTAATAGGAAGGAAGTACCCAGAATGGACTACAGGCCCGACCTCGTTCTACTGCGCTTTGCTTTATTGTGCTTCACAGACACTTCTATTTTTTTATCAATTGAAGATCTGTGGCAACCCTGCAAGGGAGAAGTCTATCAGCACCATTTTTTTCCAACAGCATCTGCTCACTTTGTGTCTTTGTGATACATTCTGGTAACTGCCACAGTATTTCAAGCTTTTTCATTATTACTACATCCGTTATAGTGATTTGTGATCAGCAATCTTTGGTTGTTGCTATTGCAAAAAAAAATTATGACTCACTAAATGCGCAAATGATGGTAGCATTTTTTAGTAATAAAGTGTTTTTTAATCAAAGAGGAACATAGGTATTTTTTTAGACATAATGCCACCACACACTGAATAGACTACAGTACAGTATAAACATAATTTCTATATGCCCTGGGAAACCAAAACCTCATGTGACTTACTTTATTACAACATTTGCTTTACATGGATGGTCTGAAACTCAACGAACGATCTCCAAGGTAGCTTGCATTATCAGTAACTAGGCAGATCTGAGAACTTTAAGTGACAACACGGAAACTACAGCAGACAAACCAAACACTAAGATGGTCTTTCTGATATGTCAATTTCACTAAGCTGAAGTCCCTAATCACTTAAACACTAATCAAAGTCTTTAACTTTACAAATAAAGTCTGAAACTAAATAAATTTCAGAAACCAAAGCAGGTATCGACACACAAAAAAAGTCGCACTACATACAATAGCCAAGACATGGAGGCACCCTAAATGTCCACTGACAGATGACTAAAGAAGTTGTGGTATACTTATACAATGAAATATTACTCAGTGATAAAAATGAATAAAATAACGCCAGGTGCAGCAACATGGATCTGTCTGGGGATCATCATTCTCAGTGAAGTAAGCCAGAAAGAGAAAGAAAAATACCATATAATATCACTTATATGTAGAATCTAAAAAAAAGAAGATGAGCAAGAAAGAAAGAAAAAAGAGAGCACTAATGAGCTCATCTACAAAACAGAAACAGACTTGCAGATGTAGTAAACAATCTTACTGGTTACCGGGGAGAGGGGGTGCAAAGGGATAAATTCGGGAGTTTGAGATTTGCAAATGTTAACCACCATATATAAAAATAGATTAAAAAATGGGGTAGAGCACATGCTTAGCATACACAAGGTCCTGGGTTCAATCCTGCAGCACCTCCTCCAAAACTAAAACAAATAAGCAAATCTAATTACCGCCCCAACAAAAAAAACTTTTTAAATAAATAAATTTGAAAAATAGATTAAAAAACAAATTTCTTCTGTATAGCATACAGAACTATATTCAATATTTTGTAATAACCTTTAATGAAAAAGAACATGAAAATAAATATATGTATATATATGCATGACTGGGACATTAGGCTATACACCAGAAATTGACACATTATAACTGCCTATACTTCAGTTAAAAATAAATAAGTAAATAAATGCTACAAGGTATATACCCTACCTTGGGAGGGAAAAGCAAGCACCTCTCCCAAGGGGCTGTGGAGGGCACCAGAGAGCTTGGTGAGATCTATGGGGCCCAGGGCAAGACCTTCCCTGGTCTGGAAGAAGGGGAGGGCCAGCTGAACAGGGAAAGGTCTCCTCAGAGAACTGGGTCCGCCCCCAGCCCACAGGCTGCTCTCCTAAGGAAGCTTAGCTGCCCAGGCCAACTCTGGCTCACTAACAGGTATGCCAGGATGGGCTTGAGTCTTAAGTGTTGCCCCAGCCAGGTCCTTCCAAACCCAAAACAATGGGGAGGGGCAAAATAATAATTTTTTTTAAATATTAAAAGAAATCAGTCCTGGAATTATTTGAGGGCAACTCCAGTCTACACTTTGGAGAACCACTGGTCTGGAACTGTAAGGGTGCTTTTCACCTCAGCAAAACAAAACGCTCTGCTGTTCGAGCCAATGGATCAAAATCATGAAATCTGTTACAGGGGTGGGCTGGAGGCCATTGTGTACGTGTGCTGAAATGGATTATTTACTCCTCAGCTACCTGCAATAAAGCAACAACACTCCTCCCCGAAGATTCAACCTCCATATTGACAGAGAAAAAACTAGCATCTAAGAAGTAAATCGCCTTAATCCACGTCAGCTGAATGAGGAATAAAGATACAACTTTCTTTTTAATCTGACATCTATACTGTATATACTGTAAATCCTTTGGCGACGCTTGGAAACACACTAGCCTTTTAGGACTGGAGCAGCTTGGGAGCAGAGAAATGGGTGCAAAGACCTGCTTAATTATTTATTATAATATTTGTTTTCCATCCATCGGGGTATTTTAAAAAGTGAAACAAGACATAATGAGCCTTGTCATACAGTTTCATAATAGTTTATAGTCATAAAAAGAAATATGATACTTAAACTTTGCTGGGATGGTACCGTTTATCAACTCACAGAATTTAAAGAACAATATAATGGTGTCTCCAAAGCAACTTCAAATTTTCATAACTCTAGGAAAGAAAAGCAAGGGTATTTTAAACAATCTATTTTTCTATCATTTTCAGCTTAACAAACTAGAGGCTAGAATTGCTCTAAAGCAGTTTATAATTGCTACTGTTCGCACTTAGATTTATTAGGCTCCAAATACAAGTTAACATACAGACTTTGAAGCACTTTATCCCACTTAAAATCAAAACCCCTACAAGGCTGGTGACTAGGCAGTAACAGCGGGGGCCAGTTGCTATGGACATTCGTTGTCAGTGGAAGCTTCCCACCGACAGAACCTAAACTGTACCCATAATTCTAGATGCAAAGCCATCTGAGTGCTGAAAAACAAGGCTTTTTTTAAAAACACCTTTATTATGGTATGATTTTGTACAGTAAACTACACATATTTCAGATGTACAATTTGAAAAATTTTAATAAATGTATACACCAATGAAACCACAATCAAGATAGCTAACATTTTCATCTCCCCCCAAGATGTACAAGTGTCGAATTCCTTATTTATCCCTTCCCACCCACTTTACCTCTGGTAACCACAAGTTTCAATTATCACCCATTAGTGTGGACGTACTGCTTGTTAAAATACTTCCACATCGCTTGGTAAAGAGCTGATTCTGGCAGCCCCCTCTCTAGGACTTTTCTCCAATTTGATTACTAAAAGCACATCCTAAGGCCCCCCCCAAACTCTCCTTCTTCTGTATGGCAACAAATATGAGACTATGAAAGGTCAATCTGGTGACAATCTAACACAATGAATTGCTATGAAGAGGAAGTTGTGTGGTTGGACTTTGAGTAATAACTAAGATGTGGCTACAAAAGAACGTTGCTCTTCTTGTGCAGCAGGTAGTGGTTCCTGAAAGCAATCCCAAAAGGAGACACTCCTACTTTGATCAGCTTCATAAAACTAAGATAGGAAATATTTTATAAATATTAATGTTATTTAACATAAAGCACTTCACTAAAAAATTTTGTTCCCTTCCAATCTATAGACATCTTCTTCTTTAACTTCACTAACCACTGAAACAGATCTGTCCCGTAACTAGGCATCTGACCCTTCAATTAACACTAGAGAAATATCAAGAAGACCAGCGAGTCAGAAGACAGGGTTGACCTCCAGCTTCCAGGAAAAAGACCCTTTATGCGCCAAGACACTCCTAGGCCCTAGACCAGTCTAGGACTGAAGGGCCAAAAACACCACCTGAGTCAACTCTGATCTCCTCCAAGGACCTCCACCAGCACAGAAGCTAGGGACCACTCAGGGGTGGAACTTCCTTAGAACAAGAAAATTATGTCTCCTCTCCAAACATCACGTGTAGGCAATCACTTCCCCTCCTCCACTACACCCCATTCAACAACATACAACCACCAGCACCACCTTTACGTGAAATGAAAAGAGCCTATTAGAACCTTGGCCATCTCTAATTTATTCCTGTAGATCAGGGTTGTCCAAAAACAACCCAAAATGTGAGCTGTGTGGTATAGTTTTAAATTTCTACTAGCCACATTTCAAAAGTGGAAAGAAAAGTGAAATTAATTTTTGTAGTATTTTACTTAACACCATACATTCACAGTATTATCATTTTGACAAGTAATCAATATAAATAATTATTATTAATGAGTTATTTTTCTTTCTTAAAAGTGTCTTCAAAATTCTGTATTTTACAAGCTTAGAGGACATCTCCATTTGGACTAGTCACATTTCAAGCACTCAATAGCCAATAGCCAATAGCCACACGTGGTGAATGATCCCTGAATTGGACAACACAGTTTCAGACCAGGGGTCCATAAATGGTGACCAGCATGAGCCAAGAATGGTTACTGCATTTCTAACTGGCTGGAAAAAATCAAAAGAAGAATATTTCATGACATGTGAAAATTATATGCAATTCAAACTTCCATGTCCATAAATAAAACCGCACCGAATCACAGCCACTTTCACATGCATGCTGTCTGTGGCTGCCTCGTGCTGCAATGGCAAAGCTGAGCACTGATGACAGAGGCCTATGGCCCACAGAGCATAAAATAGTATTACAGGAAACGTACGAAGAAAAAAACCTTGCTGATCCCTGTTTCAGTTGATCATGAGACAGCTGTGACGATGCCGTATGAGATGTGCGGCCCTTGTGCCACAAAGTTTAAGCCAACGATTTTCCAGAATTTTTACTGCCTGAATGAGACACCATCTCAAAAAGTAACAGAATTTAGACACAAAAGCTCGTGTATAACCTCAAAACAGCTACTCAAAGTACAACTAATACTGGGCTCCTATGCCTTCTGCATCCATCTTCCTTTTTCTCCATGCAACAAAATAGTTGGGTCACGCACTATTTACATCTACATGTTTCCAACTACGATACTATGAATCTGGCACCTGCAGAAGAGGACTTACCAGTGCCGACCAAATGAAAAACATGGGAAATAACTGAGTTTATGCTTTAAAAACATTTTTTTAAAACTTTAAATACGTTATAATCACAACAAAGTAGAAAAAGAGAATAATTGTGCATAAGAAAAAACACTAGCATAATGAGACTATAGGTGATCTTTTTCCTAGACATAATGAACTTTTGTAACTTTCACTTTTACAAAGAAAAACGTTTAGACCTTTAAGAAACACCAGGATTTTACTTTTACTGGAGTTTTTTACTTTAAATAATACATCTCTTAGAAATTTCCCTTATTTGTATGGAAAGTAATAAATATGTTTTCCTTCAAAGTAAGTTGAAAAACTTTTAACTATATTCTGAAACCTGAAATGACTGATAATATGCCTGGTCCTATTGGGAGAAAGGGAAAAAAAAAGACAAGAAAACATACTAATTCTTATCTAATTATTTTGCTTGCTTACTTACCTCACAAAAAGACTTAGCAAAAATTTAATTACATTTATAATTATTTAGTGAACAAAATTATTTATTTTAATTTGTAAAAGTTTATTTTCAGTCATCCACAACACAAAGTCTGTGAGATTTCATGAGTTTTTCTTCCCAATCCACTAACATAAAAATGTGTCTTGCCTCTACAACTCACTGCAGGTCACTGAAAACAAACTAGTTAATCTGACTTCTGTCATTGGTGAAATGAGAATGAGATTAAATTAGATAATTTAGGAAGCAAGGATAACAAATGTCAAACTAACAGGAAATAACTTCAAATTTGTTTTGGATATCACTATCAAAGAAATCCAGTGGAGAAAATAAAGTTACACATTTATCAAGTATTTTAAAATAGTCTAGGATACAAAATCATCATGGACCAAGACGCTTTATCTTCCTAATTCCTTAAATTATTTTCTACTGTAACCCTTAAATCAATACACTCTACTGTAACAGACACTGTTAATTTCCTTTTCCAAGATCAACAAGAAAATGTGCGGCCTACTATTACTTTTCCCAAATTCTCGTATTTCTATCTGTCCATTCTAAATCATAGTTAACACATTAAATAGAACCACTTCAAAATAGCTAAGAAATTCCACTCATGATTGTGTATTCCATTCTGATTCCAAGTTTATAAAAGCAAATACACAAATGCAGTCACAAGATTTTTAAAAAAAAA
Source organism: Camelus ferus (assembly GCF_009834535.1). NCBI lineage: Eukaryota > Metazoa > Chordata > Mammalia > Artiodactyla > Camelidae > Camelus > Camelus ferus. The sequence continues at coordinate 7,849,868 of NC_045700.1, read as the reverse complement.
AACCCATAAAGGAATTGTACATCACCTAAGCTAATATGATATAAATTAAGTGTACATCAATAAAAATTAATTACAATTTAATAAATAAATAAACTATACATGAACAAGTAACTTTTTAATCCTAAAAGAAGGATACAGTTCGTTTCAATGTATAAGACAAATATAAATAGTCGACCAGTGCCTCCCTCCTTCCTGCCTAAAATGCCCACTCCTCCCACCGAGGAGGGAGCGCTAGGGGCTGCTTTCCTGACCGCCAAACCCTCCCCCAAGAAGCCCCGCCAGTTCCCAGCTCGCCCACCTCCCCTGGTCCCCAATCGCGCTGCACCACTCGGGAGACTTCTGCAGCCAGCCCGGCCCGCCGCCCGCCCGCGACCCCCGCGCTGCCCCGGGATTCCAGGCGCCTTCTACCCCAACCCCGCCGCTGCGGCGCCCTCCTGCCCGCGCCTCGCGCAGCCAGCCGGGTCCTAGCACCCGGTATGACTGACTCCTCCCGCCTCCCAGCCGCAGCCCACGCCCCGTGCACGCAGCCCAGGCTCCCAGCGCCTTCCATCCATTCCCAGGAGTGGTCGGCCTACCTGCCCGCGCTAGGCAGGGAGAGGGGGTGCAGTTTGCTGCCGCCCCCATCCCCTCGTGCTGCCTAGCCTGAGCGGGGAGCGCAGCCCCTGGGCGGCCGGCGCCCCCTCCCAGGTTTCCTCGGGTCCCCAAGCTAGCGGGGCCAAGAGAAAAGAATCACCTCTCCGCGAAGCCCCGTTCGCTGCTCGCTCCCGCACCCGTGGGAGCCTCGGGTGCCGGGGCCCCGCGCAAGGCTGCCCCGGGGTCCCCGCCCCCCACCCAGCCGCCCTCGCGGAGCCCCAGCTGTCCTTCTCGCCGCGCAGCCCTCGCCCCACCCCCAACCCCCAAAGGCTCCCGCGACCCGCGCTGGGTCCCCTCGCGGCTTTGGCTCAGCGGCTCGCACCTTCCTCAGCGTAGACATCCTCGGGCACTCCAGTTCAGCAGGTGCCTGGGGACATGGCCCGACCGCACCTCAGTCAGCCAGCCCAGGGATCCTCGCCGCCGCCGCCGCTCTGACCCACTGGGGCTCTTTGCACCACTGGGCTTATCGACTGGCGCCTGCGCACTGGGCGCCCGGAGAGGCACCGCCCACGGAGCACAGTGGGGGAGGCCGCGGGAGACATCTGCAGAGGGGCGGGGCTCGCGCCTGCGGGAGCGCCAGGCCTCGCATCCGTTACCCCCGCAGGCACGTTCACCCTGGCCGCTTGGCAGGCACGACTGGGGAGCGCGCGCACCTCACGGCCCACCAACTGTTGCGTGGGGAACGGCGAGTAAGGCGGGTAAAGCGGGGGTCTCCGGGAGCCGGAGGATGCCACTGCGTGCCCGCCGCCCCCGTGCGCGGTGCCTCCCGGGGCGCCCAGTGCGCCGGCGCCAGCCGTAAGGCCCCACGGTGCAAGGTGTGTGTGTCTATGGAGGTGTGTGTATATAGAGTTGTGTGTCTTCACCAGGTGTGTTTCGTTCGAGTTGGACAAAGCAGCGTTCTAATTTGCAACAGCACGGGATTTTTTTTTCCTCCTTTATCTTAAAATAAGTGTCTGAAATTTGAAAAAGTCATCTGAAAATTGTGACATTTTGCAGAACGTCGATCCCCCATGTAGACTATCGATTGCCTCATTCTGTTCGCCGTCTCTAAAGTGGAGCTGGTCTAAGGAGTGTCCTCTATGCTGGCCGCAACCCCATAGAAATAAACCAGTTTAACGCCATTTTCCGTCCTCAAAAATAAAGCGTGTCCCTGCTCAGTGAACCCGAGAGCAGCAACTGTATGAAACCATGTTTATCGCCGGCATCGCTTAAGCGCCCTGTAGACTGGGCCCACAGAGGGCTCCAGCAGAAGCAAGGAATTGTCTGATTAAGGCGCTGGCCAAGGAGGGCCAGGTGGATGGCAGTGCCAGTGGCCGCGCAGACTCCAGGCCGGTGGAAAGCCAGGCCCCAGGACTGGGCGGGGGTGGGTCGGGCGGACTGTAAGTGGGGCTGAGTGCTCACGCCAGGGGGTCCCTGCGAAGCTGACTCCTTCAAGAAACAGGGCGCCCAGATGGCAGAACTCTTAATTATTTCACTCAAAGGAGTGATTATGTTCCACTGAAGTAACACTGCTTATGTAACTTATTTTCACACGAGATGAACGGTGGGGAATTGAGAAATCGGTTTCCCTTTACTATTACCATTGAGTCTTCCATGAGACAGGGGTCACGGGTGGACATGGCTCACCCTCCATGGGCATGGCCACACCTGCTGTGTAACTGATGCTCGGCATCTGGGACCGGGATGTTGGACTCAGCGCCCTCTGCCAGCCTCCATCTCTCAGAGCGTTTGGTCCTGCCTGGCATCCTCTGCGGGTCCTTGCTTTGCCTGCCAGTGGTCTGTGTCCCCACTAGAGAGGAATCCCCTCATTGGAAGGGGCCTTGTCAGGTTTTTCCACCATTGAAAAGTTGACATCTCTGAGATTGCCTGACACACAGTAGGTGCTCTGTAAATCTTAGCTGAATAAAGGAATGCGTCATCTTATTTGTGAGATAAACCTCCCTGGTGGGCAGTATTACCTCCATTTTATAGATGAGAAAACTGAGTTTCAAAGAAGGAAATGTGCTCAAGGTCCCACCCATCCTCTTTTATCTTCTGTGTTTAAAGTTAATACTGTCAATTACCCATGCCCTAAAGTGATCAAATCCAATTGAATTCTTTACTCCGACCGTGCCCTTTCTTGTGAACACACATTCAAGGTTAAACGATTTTATGAAAATAAAATCTTGGATACTCCCATAGAGTAAACCCTTCATTTAACAGATGTAAAGAAATACTAGTGCTGTTAGGTTCCCTTCTGTTCTGTCATCACTCAGGCCTGGAACTGGTCCTTTCTCCATGACTGAATTGAGTTCAAAATCTGCAAGATCAGAATCTCACAAATTTAGGATAGACGCACAAGGCCTTCCCAAAAACACAGCAAGTCTTCTTTTACTCCCTTTATTTTGACTACTATAATTTTTTTAGGGAAAAAAGGAAGGTAGACTGTCCCTCTAAAGTGATTTTTTTTAAATCATGTTTTAGGTTTAAAACAAACTAAAAGCGCTCTGATAAAGCACTGCTGAGCCAGGAGTGTTCACTGCCCACCTAAGCTCACACGCACACGGGCGCTCAGGTGAGTATGCACACACGCCCAATTCGTTCTTAGATGTATCTTTTCTGCTAAAAAATTTTATGTTACGCATTTATTACGTTTCCTAAGAATCTTACAAATCTTAATGTTGAATAGCTTAATACTTGTGAAGTTTTCACCAAAGCTACTAACTTGTTGTCATATCCTTCCTGTCAATGTCACCGGCTATTCTTGAGTGATGACACACTCTTCTCACTCCCAAATACAATTGTTTACAGGAAAAAGTGGCTTTTGGAAGGAGGCAAGTTCAAAACCACAAAGGATCCTTGCAGGTGACCACTTGAGTGAGGGGTCAGGTGGGGCCAAGGGCAGGGTCTCATCTCCCAGGGAAGCTGCTTGCACGCCTGAACGGCACTTCATCTGCTGCGCTCAGTCCGATCCCCATCCTACATGCTGATTAAAACCACGAAAACAACACTTCACGGCCCACGAGCAAGTATCCCTCGCAGTCTGTGCAGAATCACAGTCCAGTAAACAGGCGCACCTCTGGCTAGGATGCCGGCCTCCAGAAAGTCACAGGAGCCCAATTCGGGGCCAAGAGTGGGATGGCCCAGCCCTCCCGCAGGTCGCTCGGCCCCAGGACAAGACGTCCAAAAGCCCGCGGAGGCAGGCAGATTCCAGGACAAGGCGTTCATTCCGAAATGCCTGTTCCCACCCAGGCGGTGCCCTGCATTGAAAGGGGCCCCGCCAGCGCTGCCCTCTGGAAGTTTCTGCCCCTGGGTCAACAGGGACTCTGGTCTTCAACAAAGAAGATCGGACAAACCAATTCATGAGGAGGTGTTGGTTACTGATAAGTACTTAATGCGGGAGTCTTCTTAGGAGTTTTGCAGTCGTAATAGGAGCCATCCCTTAACTGAAGGCAATGAATTTCTAATGGTGGTCGCTCCAGGGTGTTAAAAATGAAATTTCAGGGTGTTGCTTCGAGGATTGAAACCCTAATCCAAAAGGCATTTCAAGTGCTTCCTCTGTATCCATTCAACTGGATCTCAAAAACACATGAACATCTTACAAAAGATACTGTTCACTTTTCACCCTCATAAACAGTAAATTGGACCCCTGTTTTATGCTGTGACTTCTGATTGTGGGGTCCCTACTTCCCCCCACTCTGTCTTGCCGCTCTTGGAAGCAGACTTTGCAGACCAGCGAGGAAGCGGGGCGTAGCAGGGAGTTAGCGAGGCTCCCCATCTGCGTTTTTACCAGGCTGGATGCAGTCGGCAAAGGTCCACCTTTTAAAGAACCAGCATCTTCCAACACTTTTGTTTTATTGTTTTCATGGCCAGTCATTCGTGAGGATTTCTTTGTGATGAAACAGGTTCTGATTGATTTTTCTGTTGAGGGCCGTTCTCTGCTACTGTGGTCATGTGTGGCATGTGTACTTACATGTGTGTGCACAGGGGTGTGTGGCGTGTCCTGTGTGGGAAGGACACACTAAGGACAATGACCTCAGTGGTATATGCCCCTCCTCAGATTTTAGTCTTTGTCACGGTCCCCCCTGTCCCCACTGTGGTCCCCCAGCACAGAGGGTGGGACAGGCCTGCTTTGCCCTGTGTTTTTAGGGTCACTGCTTGTAGTACTCCAAGGCCAACACCAATTCCAGCCAAGACCCCATTTTCCATTCATGACATGGGGACCCAAACACCCACTTGGGGTGCAATTACACGGATTCAGAAGAGAGGGCTGTGGCTGAAGGTGGTCGGAGGGTATGAACGCCCAGTTATAAGGTGAGTCAGCTCCGGAGACGTACTCGCAGGCTCGGTGACCACAGTTAACAACGTGCTACTGTGTTTCTGAAATCTGCTGAGAGCCGATCCTAAACATTTTCATCACAAGAAAAACAAATACATAACGATGTGAATGGCCGGATGTCCACTACACCACCTTGTGGTGACCATTTCGCAGTACACATTTGTATCAAGTCACCATGTTGTGCCCCTTAAACTTATACAATGTTATATGGCAGTTTTATCTCAATAAAACTGAAAAAAAAAATTTTAAAACTAAAACGAGGCAGAGGATGAAAACCGCCCACAGCCTTTGGCTGCAATCCCCAGGCCTCTGCCCCCCCGGGACCCGCATCACCAGGTTAGAGCAACTTCCACAACTGACAGCCAGGCCCAGGGCTGCTGTGCGTCTGCCTGGGGACCCTGAGGACAGGATGCCCAGGCCGGGAGCCGTCGCAGGTCGCACTGTAGCCTTGAGGTCTGCACGCCCCACAGACGAGCTCTGAGGGAGTTTCTGGGAAAAGCCAAAAGTAATTTTGCTCATGAGAAGTCCTAAATTACCGCTGATAGTGCAGTTAACTTCCCAGAGATCTGTGCATACGGAATGGAGATCCAACAGCTTTCTAATGAAAGAAGTGAGAACCCTCCACCCAAGGCTCAAGGTTCCAAGCCTGGCTTCACCACCCCCATGCTTCGCCAGGTGGCCCCTGGGGGGCCCCTGGTGCTGATCACCTTGGACTCATCCTCAACCTCAGTGCACCTGGGGTCCCCAGACCGTTAGCACTGTGTCATTATTAATGCACTTTAAGAGGTTGTCTGATTGCAAAGAAGAGAGAATCAGAGCAGAGAGGGGAGGCAGAGATGAGAATAAGGTTGTTATTGGTTAAAACAGTAGGAGTCTTGAGGGGAGGCTTGTGGGGACACGGAGACAGGAGCCCCCGGCCTGGGGGTGCCATCCTGGTCCTCTCTCCTTGGGCACCACGTGCTGTGTTTGGCCAGCAAGTGATTCTGTTCCTGTATTTCAGGACCAGCCTCCGACCAGGCCAGTGGGATCCTAAGTCCCAGTCGGTTTGCGAGGCGCTCGACCTGTTTGTCTCTGTTTCTCCATCCAGCTGCCTCGTTGCTCCACTAACTTTCTCACCAGAGCTCCGCTGTTCAGCGAAATTGGGCCCAGCGAGGCGGAGCCACATCTGGAGAAGCTCATCTGTCCTGACTGGGCTCCAGTGACACCCGCGGGGCCGCGATCCTGGTTTGCCCACTCACGTCCCTCCTCGCCGCCTTCCCCGAGACAAGTCTAGATGATCTGTGCCAATTTCATGAGGCACGGAGCCCTTTCTACGTGGCTGTGTTCCTACCGAGCTGCCTGCACAGCTCACGCACCCGTGTCTGTCAAAACCCATGTCCCTCCCTCGCACGGGCTCCAATGGTGTGATGGGCACGCAGGTCTCAGCCACGGGGTGTTGGGACGCATGGTGCAGTTTTCTACAGGAGCATCTCAGGACCACGCTGCAGTCACCCACAGTGCTCCGAACCACCATGTGGGCCACAAGGACCCCTGGACACCAGAGACTCTCAGAAGTCAGTGTGGGAGAAGACGACGGGAAAGGGGTCAAGAGAAGATCTAGTTCATGTGTCTGTGCTCAGTTCCCATCTGAGCCGCACAGTCCTCCGAGTGCCCCGGGCAGATGCTTCAGTGCCAAGTTTCCTCCATGAATACTTACGGTTGACCCTTGAACCACACGGGTTTGAAATGCGTGGGTCCACTTAGACATGGGTTCTTCTTCATAGATTCACATACGTGCTGTAAATGTATTTTCTCTTCCTTCTGGTTTGCTTAATACCATTTGCTTTTCTCTAGCTTACTTGACTGGGAGGATACAGAGTATAACACATATACAAAAGATGTGTTAACAGACTGTTTATGTTATCAGTGAGGCTCTGGTCAACAGTGGACCATTAGTGGTCACGTTTCTGGGGAGTCAAACGGTAAACATGAATTTGCAGTTACGTTGGGGTCAGTGCCCCAATCCCTGCCTTACTCCAGGGTCAACTGTACGTCAAGGGAGAGAGAATGAGAAATAGGGTTCTTCACTGTTTAAGAAGGAAGAGGCATTCTAGATCACTCCTCCAGATGTCCTGAGCCTTCACAACAAAAGTCAGCACCACTTCTGATCGTTTACAGATCACATCAGGTAATTTGTGTGTCAATAATTCTCCCCAAATCATAGCTACTGGTTTTTAATTACCACGATGTCTGAAGCTTGGTTTCTTTCCTAATTTTGTGACCAAATATTCTGCAGGGAGTCATCTTTGAAACCAAGAAATATGCCTCGAACTCCATAAACAGGTACACTTGAAAATGCAGTGTCTACCTCATGAAATACTCTCGTAAGGCATTCATAACACAAAAGAAATTCTCATTTTACTATTTATCAGAAATGACAGGCTGAGGATGACCTCCCCGTTACTAATTCATTTTGTTCTTAGTTAAGTTTTGCCCTTGAGGCAAAGGGAGATAAAAATAAAGAAAATGGTGCTAGTTAAATGTTTGGATCTTTAAACGTACATAACTGTAGTGGGTGACCCGAAACTTCTGCAGTGAGTTCAGTGACGCATTGTCATTCATCATCTTTATCTAGAATGTGCTTTTATCTATATGTGTCCTTAAACATTAATATTTAAGACCTGCATTTTCTCCATTTTTCAGATAGGCCTTTCTACTCAAACTGTTGTCCTGGGGTCATGAGCATCCATCCACCTTGGGGGTCAGTTAGACGAGCAGAATCTCAGGTCCCACCCCAGACCTTCTGAACCAGAAGAAGATCTTGGCAACCAGCGTCCACTCTCAGCTGAGAGGCCCTAGTTTCCACCACAGTTCTGTCTTCCAGCCGTAAAGAAAGTGGGCATCCTACCTGCTCTGCACCTGGGATGTTTCCTTGTCAGCATCTTCAGGAGGAACAGCAGCAAGCATCGTCTTGAGACCCACCATCTCCTTTCCCGATTGTCTTGCCAATTAAGCTGACTTCTTGGCCACAGTCGTCTACAAGGAGCAGCCACCTTCTCATCTCAGCCAATCGCTTGTATCGTCCCCAATTCCGTAAATTATTAAAGCCACGTCTTCCAGCTCCCTGATCTCTTCCCGTTACTCGCTGAAATGTACATCTCTCTTCTTTCTGCCAAACCAGTTTCGCCATGTTCTTTGGGGCAGAGAAGACAGAAAGGAAAGATACTGGGAAGAGGTCAATGTGCCAGTGATTAATGAGCTTTCATTTAAATTCCATGTGAAGTAAAGAGTTGACTGGATGAAAATGACGTCTTTTGGAACCAGCGAGAGCAAACTGGAGAAGACTTCCCAGTGCCCTTCCCCTCATCAGCTGGGACCTCAGTGTCTGCAGGCCAGCCTCCGACATCACATCTTACATACTAATGCACATGGATACTCCTTGTAAGTGTGTCTGGGCTGTGTGTGTGTGCTGTGCGTGTGCTTCCATATTCACTTTGTTTTTGCCTACAAGTGTATGCCATTAAACGTTGAACCCACTTGTTGAGAGCAAGTGGTCATCTTACTATAAGCTTCCTCCTATGACGGGGCTGGTACTTCATAGTGTGTTTCAAGCATTTTTATTCTTACATAGAATGCGGATGGCCTGTTCGCATCAAAAATTCTTGTGGAATATATGTATGTACAATGAAAAATGATGCTCTACACCAGAGAGTGACACAGTATTGTACACTGACTATACTTCAGTTTAAAAAAAAGCCCTCTTGTGCATCCATTCAAGAAAACCCAATTAACCGACTGAAATATCATACTTAAATTACAGTGGAATTATATGTCCCCTCTGCTTAAAACCATTGAAACTTGTGGCACATCACATCAATGAAGGATACTTCATTTCCAAACGGCGCACGTGCACCAAGCGTGAGTACTAATGACTAATGACGGCCTTTCAGAAGCCGTCAGTGCTAATGGTTTCGTGACCTGGGAAAACTTGACATGTGCTCTGTTTATATGGGAAGCTGAGACCACATCGATGGTATAATATTTCTGCTCATATACACAATGCCTTCTGTGGTGTTCCATCTAATCTCGAAAACAAAGATAGCTTTTTGCATGGTCGTCATGCAGAGATGAGGTGGGAAAGCACTTGATCTTAGCCAGAGGCCGAGAAGCGATGAGGTGGGAAATCAGATAGCATCACGCTCCACTATCACAGGACAAGAAGGGCACTTAGGCCGATCAGTAAGTAATGATTCATAACATTGGAGCTGTGATGACCAGAGATTAGGGGACAGCACACTGCGGTGACTAGGAGAAGGCGATCTTCCTCGTTCTCTCCTCTGCCACGTCTGTCTTTACCCCACACTGGTCCACTTTGCCGTTTTGTGCCACAATCTGGCATAAACAAATTCGCCCAGAACGAGGTCTGTAGAGGCACATTTCTCAAGCCTCCTGGAGCCGCAGTTTCCTCCCATCTAGAGCATCTGTCACGGTTGTCCTGAGATGACACAGTCCCTGGATGGATCTGGAGCATCCCTCACGGTCGTCCTGAGATGACGCAGCCCCCAGATGGAAATAGGTCTCTTCACCGTAGCCTCTTTGCATCCTGTCCTGGTGCAAAGGGAGGGCACTTCTGTCTTGCAGTCAATTTCTCTCTCTTAACATTCAACACAGGGCTGTATGTTTCCTTGGTAAATCCTGTTAGTACCTTAGATGAGTACTAATGATACGTACTTAAAATATAAGTTCGTATCTGTTCTATCGATACTAACTGGTTAACCATGAATGGAAAAAGAAAGAGTAGTAAGAAAAAAAGAGAATGTGGAAGCTTCTTAAAAACCAACATTAGGTCTAAATGTTCTTATTTCCTTCCTAATGTTTTATATGAAAATTTTTACAATATAGTGATTCTTCTTTCCAAACCACTGCCTCCATCCTCTCGAGATCGAAATTGCTTTCAATTTCCAATGATCAAATGGTGTATTTACCTTAAACTAACTTCTTCAAAAGGCAGACACTTGATATGGTGAAGAGTCCCTCCAGTATGACTGAAAAAAAAAGTATCTAAAAGTTATAAATGCTAAAGCAGGGAGAGATCCTTCCTGCCTCACATCCTATACTCAAAACAAACAAATTTTGCAGCCTCTTGAAGGGAGGGAGAGCGTCCACTTCAAATGTCCAAATAAAGTTTAGCACTGAAAGCTTTAATTGAATTTGAAGGCTTCCCAGTTCTAGTCCTCTTTCAAGTGAGCTTTTAAAGAAATGTGGTGGAAGAAACTCTGGAGTAAGCAAGTGGTCAGCCCACACCATCGAGCCACCCAGCCCTCCGCCAGTCCCAAGGATGCTGCCACCTGTGTGGTGCTGGGTGACTGGTCCCAGGGACGCTGCCACCTGTGTGGTGCTGGGTGACTGGTCCCAGGGACGCTGCCACCTGTGTGAAGTGCTGGGTGACTGGTCCCAGGGACGCTGCCACCTGTGTGGTGCTGGGTGACTGGTCCCAGGGACGCTGCCACCTGTGTGAAGTGCTGGGTGACTGGTCCCAGGGACGCTGCCACCTGTGTGGTGCTGGGTGACTGGTCCCAGGGACGCTGCCACCTGTGTGAAGTGCTGGGTGACTGGTCCCAGGGACGCTGCCACCTGTGTGGTGCTGGGTGACTGGTCCCAGGGACGCTGCCACCTGTGTGAAGTGCTGGGTGATGGCTCGGAGCCTTAGGTCCAGTCGTGGAGGGGAAGCCATGTGCTGACTTCAAAAGAAGTTTTATCACCAAATCACCAGATGAGGTTACAGGAAACCCTCTTGATTTTCACTCAGCAAAGCTTGCATTGCTCTCTTCCCCACGCCCTCCATCCACGTATGTTGTAGGATTAAGAACTGACACCACGTTGAAGAGAACTTGACAGTCAGGTGGGGATGAGGGGCTTCGGTGTGTGAGCGTGTCTGTCCGCGGCAGAAATACTCAGGGTTCCCTTACTCTCCCACGTGCACGGGAGTGAGCAGGCGCCGGAAGGCTGCCGCCCTCCCTGACTGTGCCCCGGATCTGCCGCTGCACCTTCACCCACCGGGGTCCTGGCGTGCCCCCAGGGTTCATTCTGCCCAGGAGAAGGGGGCGCGGAGGCAAGCTGAGTTCTCAAACAAGACTTAGAAGCAGTCCACACTGAGGATGTTTGCACAGGGTTTCTCAATTGCATAGGAAACAAATCCACATTTAATCTGCGCAGCCCTGCCCCCCAGATCTGGGGCCATTGTGAAAGAAAGGAGAAATTTCACCGACCTGTGAAAGGGGTAAACCGGAATTTCTAAGTCAGGTGGGATGCAGACAACAGCTTCAATGTCCAGGTGAGGGCACCTCTAACGCGCTGCATCAGAATGTGTCTCTGCCCTGGACTGCACGGCCGGGTCACAGCGCTGACCAGTCCCCGGGGGAGGGAGGGACCGTCCACAGGGAGCGCATGTGTTTCAGAGGGAGCCCATGTCCGGCAGCTGCTTCCCCGCACCGGCAGCCTGGAAGATAAGGATGTAGGAGCCACGGCCCCTTGCCCCCGTGAGACATGCCGGGTACAGGTGAGTTTACAGAAAGAAGCCGAAAAGGCACCCACTGTCCTGGCAGTTTGATGCCACCGGCTTACCCCCAATATCCCGGTGGCGGCTGAGCCAGAGGCGACCAGCCTAGAGGGACTGTGACAAGGTCTGTGCGTAAAGAGCACTTGGCATCTTGTCATTGAGGCAGGCTCTTCAGCATCTCTTCCCAAATCACACTTAGGGTCTGCAGGAGGGCGTAGGTCATCTCAGGTTTCCGAAAGGGAGTCAGGGTTTATAAAACATTAGAAAAGACTTGGCTGCATTTTTCTCTTTTTTTTTTTTTAATTTTTTTTACTACATCTCTCTCTTCAAATTATCTTGGAACCAAGTCCAGCTCCTTGCTGTTGTCTTTTAAATTGTGACATCCATCAACCTACCATAGTGAAACACAAAAAATTAAGTTGTACGTGTAACAGCCTCCTGCACAGATATGTATACACAGGTTCATGCATGTTAGAGGATGCCTGTCCGGTTACTGGCCACGTGGTAAAGCACAGCCCGCCTGATGGTCCTGCCTCTTCCCTCTACGGAGCGGACAGGGCACCCAGGGGAGTGCCAGGTAGCTGTCCCATTAGCAGGAGCAGGGGTCTCCTCCAGGAGTCTTGGCACGGCCGTCCCTCGGCCTCTGCCATCTGGATTGCCCTGCAGCCAGCTGGGTGTGTCAGCCGCACAGTTTCAACACTGGTATCTGATGGGAGGGACGTGGTGAGCAGGTGTCTTCCCCACACAGATGACACTGAGGTCCCATCCCGGGCAGGTGCCAGCCAGCCACACTTCAGTGTCCTGACTGCCCACAGCCGCATCCAGACCCTGCAGACACACAGAGGGCGAGTCTGTGCTGGCGCCATGGAGGGGGTGCCTGCCCCAAACGTGCCCGTGTTCAGAGCATAACCTCCCAAGCATGAGACAGTCACTTTTACACTTGTCCATCCCACAGCCCCTCTAGTCCCCCTGCAGACGGAGCTGGTGCTTGGTTCTCTCTCCAGCAGGTGCCGTGTCCTGGACACAGCGCTGGCCTCTTCCCTGCGACCTCTCCTGGAACCAGCTCACACTGCCCAGGGCTTCGGTGGGTGCCCTTCCGTGGAGATTCAGAGATGGGAGAGGGGGAAGTATTCACGAGCCCATCCGGGTCCCGGTGCGGAAGTCAGAGCCCTGACGTGGCAGCAGCCCAGCCCTGACGGACACCGGGCGGCTCTGAGGAGCCTTCAGAGAAGACTGAAGTCAGTGGCCCAATGAGCCATCCTTCAGAAGGGGACGCTGTTTCCTGTGAACTGAGGTGTGACTTCCTCTCGTCCTAACACCCCTCCCCACATGGTGGAATGCTTGAAGCAAAAATAAATTGAAGTCACGACATTGTATATCAACTATATTTCAATACAAAACAAAAATTTTAAAAAATCCATACATTGAAAAAAATGAAAAAAATTATTTATAAACTTGCAGTCTTGTCTTGATTCCCTTTGGGGAGGGAAGGGTCTGGGACGCAGCCGAAGGAGGTGTCGCCTCTGTCTCGGGCACAGAGACGGCGTGCGGCCACATGTGATGAGAAGGCACAGCCTGGCCTGTAGCGTGTGTGGGCTTCACCCCTGGTCCCATTCTGCAGCTCAGTGACTGGGGCCTCCTCCGGCCACACTTTGCACTGAGGACCAGCAGTCTCAACATCCGCTGCCAAGTGCAGCCCAGCCTTTGTGCAGACCAGTGAACGTGCTCAATTCTCGGTTAACGGCAGATGAGTGGTTGATGGTATTACAAGAAACAGAGGGACTGACAGCAGGGAGGACAGGTCAAGTCTTGGACCAGAAGACCTGAGGTTGGCTGTGACATCAATTGTGCATCAGTGAGCTCTTAGCAAGTTGTGCTGCAGAACAAAAACCCCCAGTGCAGTGGTTCGGAACAATGCACTTGGCTGTGGGTTGGCTGAGCTCTGTGGCTCTGCTGTGCATCCTGGGTGCAGGTGGGAGTTACTCCAGCCCAGTTAACCACTGCTCTAGCCTATCTCTGCAGAGTTCCCCTCTCTGCACTTTTCCCGTAAGTGCCATCATGGGACGTGTGGTCGTCTGTGACTGGCCTCTTCCGCTCAGCATGTGCTCATCCAGGTTGAAGCCCGTGTCATTCTGCATCCCTCTTCGTGGCGGCCAGTATCCCACTGTGTGGACACGCCCCCTTTGTCTACCCACTCACCTGTCGGTGGACTCTGGGGAGTTCCATTTTGGGGGACATGCTGCCAGTCTCTCAGGTATGTACGAACAAATATTGCCCCCCAAGGAAACCGAAACGTACTTCCACTGTGCTCCAACTACCATAAGGTCAGATCTCCTTGGATTTTGACAACAATATAACACAGTGGTCCAATATTTAAACAGGTAACTGTTTTTTAATTCAAATTTTCTTCTCAAATAACCACTTTCTCAAAAAGAAGCTAGATAACCTTGTGGAGAGGGGAGGAAAGCAAACACAGGGGATAAAGGCAGGGAAACTATTGACTGTAAAGAACAACAAAATCTTTCCCCAGGGCCCCTCCCACCGCACGTCCAGGCTCCGGGGAAGCCAGGCTACTGACACGCCTGACAGCAGAGGAGCCGCGTGGAAAAGCTGCTCCAATTACTGGCTGCGCTTGTAAGTGGAAGCAGAAAGTACCAAGCCGTTTGCTCCATGGCTAGACAGGGAGTGTATAATGCATAGCGCTGCGCAGGTTCTGTCATAGCCTCAGCGCTAAATAAAACGGCCACTGCTCACGAGGACTCCGTCAGAGGCCCGCGGCGGGGTGGGGCGTAAGTAAGGTTCGTGGTTCTCTCATTTTATTATGAGAATTAATAGACTCACTCGCTGACCTTTGCTGCACGATACTGAATCTACTTAACTGATGGGCACCTGTGATGTAGGAGCCCATGCCGGGCAATTATACAGACATACTTGAAGTCACTTAAACATCAGTTTTTATTCTTGTATTTTTATAGGGACAGCCATGAGAGAAATACTGTCATTTTCTATCATAAGAAATTTGGAAAAGACAAATTCAAAACATGAGCTACTCAAGCTGCGTCAGGAGCAATCTCCTCTGCGTGGCATTATACCTTCATTGTGTGCATTGCCAAAGGGAAAGACACTTTTTTCCTGAAAGGCCATCATTTAGACCTTAGATTATTCCTAAGCTTTTTAAATCCAGGAGGCAATGAGAGGAAACCAAGGGCTTAGTGAATTTTTCACTCTGGAAAACAAATAAGGAGAAGCTCTTCTGCTGGTCTGGGCGGCAGGACACCCACCAGCTTGGCTGTGTTTTGGAGCAATGTGTATTGAACGCTGTTAGGTGAGCCGTGTTTCTTAAAGGGTTTGCTTCCAAATAGAAGCTTTGGAGGGTGGGGTGTGTTTACACCTGCCAGGTGCACACTTGGTGTCTACAGTGGTGTTGGTGCTGCAGCCCCGGGAGCCAGCTGCCTACGTGCCACCGTCAGGGGCTGGGGTCCCGGGAGGAAGGTGCTGGGCGTCACACGTGATCTGCCCTTTCATGAAGTGGCCGCATGAGGACCCCCATCACCAGGTGTGCACTGATGGCAGACGTGCTATTGTCGGTAGTGGGGGCAGTGAGGTCAACCAGTTTAGCGTCCGGATCCTCTCATCCGGGCTCTGAGCACCTGGAGGACAAGGACGCCACCAGTGATACAGTCACCTGCCGGGGCTGCCAATCCCACCTTCCGCTGACCGGGACACCTCAGCCCTGAGGGTCTGCGTCTTTTCCCACTGTGTTTCCAATGCCCACAATTGCCAAAACCTCGTCTACACCCATGGTGCACCCCTGAGGCTGAGCCCTGTTATCTCTGCTGCGAGTTGTCCTGGTCTCTGTGTATCTGCCGCATTTACCCTTGGCCGCAGGAGCCCCTCCGGCCCCAGTGGTCAAGTGAACACAAAGCAATCGAAACCCTGTGGACTTCCACCCGACTGGGGCTTCCGGGGGTGGGGACTGCTTGCCCTGGTCCCCCTCGCAGACCCAGAGCCTTGAAGAGAACATAGAGCAAGAACGCAATAGATGTATCTCAACATCCAGGATCCCGGGGAGGGGCCGCCAGGAAGAGAGACGTCCAGGAACCCAGGGCCACCTAGCGCGCACATAGCCATATAGGGTGGGGAGTCTCCCACTCATTGTCCCAGGGGTCCCCAGTCCTGCAGCCCCCCCACCTCCCACCTGGCAGGTATTAGGGTCCTGGGTCTGCTCCCCTGGTGGCTGGGCGGGGCCACAAGGGATTCTGCCTGGGGTCCGGGAACACAGCCAGTCCTGGGTGCGAGTAGGACCTGGGGGGAAGGAAGGCACTTCCCTGCGTGTGTGGCAAAGGCCACCTTTGAGATACGGCTGCTCCCCTAGCCTGGATCCCCACAGCGAGCAGAGCCTGGCATATGGGAAAAGCAAGACCCACCTTTGTTCATCCTTCTAAGGCCCGGGTATCCGGATTATTTGCTCCCCCTGCAGAGCCCTGCCCGTGCTGACGGCAGGCAAGACCCCGGCCTGGCCCTGTCCCCAGCTGACCCTCACCCCGCTCTCTCTGTGCCTAGGGTCTGCACTGACGGTGATGTCACAAAACCCTGCGTGGCCACACCCCAGGGCGGCCAGATCATCCCCTGACTGCCTCCCTCAGCCCAGCGGCCCCAGGTAGCCAGGGACGTCCCTCCTGCGGCTCTCTACATGGGGAGGAACTCCTTTCCTTCACTCCGCTTAATGCAGTTCAATAGCCAAGGCTCTACTTTAAAAACCGACTCTACTAACCCTGTGGAACCAAAGGAAAGAAACCACAAGGTTCACGATGCAGGAAGGTGAAGCCTTGTCCGTCCCGTATGCTGAATCCTTAGATGATTCTGGACCCGAAGACCATCCTGCGCTGTCTGCACCTGCACCTTGTGGGCTTTCAGCCTCCAGCTTCGTAACAACTTTCCTAATTTCTACTCATTCGTTCAAAACACCATTGTTGGGAGCGTGTATTTAGATGAGAAATGAGACAAAGAGGGTTGTCACTTAGTGGGCAGGAAGACCCTTCTGAGAGCTAAAGTGGGAGCTCGGAAAAGGGAACAGAGACGTAGCGGACGCTGCCACGCGGGGAGCAGGGGACCCTGGGCAGCAGACACCTGGTCACCACACCTGCCCCTCGGGGTCCTCGCCGCCGGGCCCCCTGTGCGCTCTGCACCTCCAGCCCCAGCAGAAGGATGCTTTCCCGCAAAGGAGAGCGTCAGCAGAAGGCTGTGGACCGGAGAGGAACGCACGTGCCTCTGTCTCTCCCTCCGGATGTGGCTCCCAGCCGGCATGCTCCTGCACCTGCCTCCCTCTCTTATCTCCGCTCTGCCCACCCCAAGTCTACCCCCTCCGGGCCTGGGAAGCTGCCAGTTTCTGTGGGGACTCTCTCTCCTTTACACCTTCGGTGCTTGACTTAGAAGGCTTCTGGAGCTGCTCTAAGAGTTAGCCCTGCTCTGAGTGATCATGAGTAAGAGGGTGTGAAGAGAGGGGTTTGACAGACTATCACGCAAAGTGAGACACTGGGAAAGAGAAATGGAGAGTTTCACAAAACTACAGGAGTCGGCCTCGTGGCTGGAGAACGCGCTGCCCTCTTTGAGTGTATAATTCAGGTTTCTGGTGGAGTTGGGAAGGGAAGATTTGGCATGAAGACTTTCTGGGGGGAGAGGGCGGTAATAAGTGTGTTTGAGGAGAGGCTGAAATCCATGAGGGAGACACCAGCCCCTCCCCACCAGAGGGTGGGAGACCATCCCAGGACAGTCCAGCTTCAGCAATTTTCCTGACACCTGGGTTTTTTCCCACCAGCCTAGGGGGTCGGGAGGGGAGCTTGGGAGGGGTGGTAATGCCCCGAGGAGGCAGACCCAGCCCCCTCCCCGGCCAGCACAGCGGGACGTGGGGGGTGGGGGTGCTCAGTAGCAGGGACAGCTTTAGCTGTTGGGTCAGGAAGGTGTTTGTGACACATACTCTAGGACATCATATTCCCTCAAAATTCACCAAAAACCCACGGGAGCACTAGTTTTCTTCTAGCAATTGGGGGAGAACATCCCCGCTGCACTTTGAAAACACAGTGTGAGACTAAACTGAGCCGTATTTCGGTGCTCCCCACCTGGTCACCTCATTCAAAGGGCAGGGTCCACCAGAGGGCCTAATGGATCCAGGCGTGCTCTGCCAGCATCTAGAAAATTCTAAGTCCTAAACAAAGGCCTGCTGATTTTAAATGTTCAGATGAAAGCAATTTCCACTACCAACCCCTTCCCCCCGCCGGAAATATTTGCAGACCTGGGCATTTTTTTAAAGTGATGGGGCAAACCTCTAGCACAGTGAGGGCAGAGATACGGATTGTAACTCAATTATTAGCTTACTTTTGAAGTGTTGGAATTCACAGCTTTGTGCAGAGGAATAAGTAGCCCGAATGTTAGAGACACTTCTCAGGGAGAGGTTTTTCTATTAAAATGGAGCTACTCCTTGCGATGGATAAGGGCAGTGCTGTCTGAACACGTCCTGCCGCACACAAGGGTGCAAATCAACACTCGGACAGGCTCAACATTTGTTTATCTTTGTTCATGGTCCCTGCTTCTTTTTGTAAAGTCTCGTAAATTTACTTTCCCTCAGGTGTTCTGACACTCTTCCTACTCAAATTAGTAACTTCTGCTGTGTTATTAATTTACTTAGAAAATGGAATAGTACTAAGACTCAGGCCTTTACTATAAACATTATTATGCTAATAAGAGTCAGTAAGCATTTGGGTTGTTAGAATCGGTCAGGTCCTCCTCTCCAGATTGTGGTGCCAGGAAACACCCCCACAGCGCACTTGGAGCAGCTGGTTCCAGACACACCCGATTCCGGGGACATCACTGCCCTCCACTCGGATGGAGGGGGAGTCCCAGCCCCATGCAGGGCCAAACACATGAGGCTGAAATCCTTCCCACCCAGTTCCCTTATGACTCAGTGAGGAAGGCTGGACAGGTGGGTGCTGAGGCAGGTGCTGAGAGCCGCCACCACCTTGCGCAGGTGAGGGGAGGCCTGGCGCCCACTTCTGCCTGGGTTCCCCACGTTCACATTCAGGCTGAGGGCCCTCTGGGCTGAGTGAGTGTCACTGGGCCGTCTGCTCATCTGGGGCCTGGGTTAAGGAGGTTCCTTCCCTTCTCCTGCCCTGCGGTGGGTCTCCTCACCAACTGGGCACTTTTGAAACATGAAGGCTTGGCCGCTGTGTTTCATTCAGCAGGAAGTGGTCAGAGTAGTTGAAATCCTTTTCTCTCCCAGTCTGTGCATTTAGGCTCCAACCCAGCCTCTGTCCCTGAAAGCTCAGCACGTAACCGTAGCTCTGAATGGAGCACCTTCTGCTGTTCAGGGGTCCAGCTGGGAACTGTAGGAGATGCAGATTATATCACAGGGGAGGAAACCCCCCCGAGTGGTGAAACCCCTGGGTGCAGCTCCTCTGACCTGCTTGCAGTTCTCTCATTCCCCTCCCTCCACCCCCATGCACAGGTTCACGTTTCAAAAGTGCCCAGTCAGAGGGTGCCGAGGACAGAAATGGGGTCTCCAGCGTTCCAGTTCTTGGTGCCCTGTGGATCTGAAACCTTCTGAATTCAGACACTTACACAACTATTGCTCCTGAGCAGAGTCCCCAGTAAATAGTTTCCTCTCATCTCAAAGTATCACCCACACAGTAGATGGAAATTGAAGAGGCCTGTTGCCTGGGGCACAGCCATAGAACTGACCAAGCACAGCAGACAAGACCTCAGCTGAAGCCCAGCTCCCTCCTGCTTTTTGCTTTCATTGTCTTTGCCTCACATGTCACGTTCCACAAAAGAAGAGCATTTGGTAAGCACAGACCAGACCACTGGAGCCCTGTGGGTGCACAGAGCTGACTGTATTGACCACACTTTGGTGTAACTGATGGAAATAGCGTGCCTCACCTTCAAAACTGAAGATGCTCGTTGCAGGTTGGTAAATATTTAAAATGTCATTTTTTAAAAAAGCACTTCTGCAAGTCAAGTTTCTAGACTTTGAATTGATGACTTAAAAACTTCAGAGAAAAACATAAATGGAGAAAATGCAATTTTACATGCTATAAACTACTTTAAAAAAATTAAGAGACTAACAGATTCTAAGACTTTTTGTCAAGGGATAATATATTTTTTTTAACACATATAAAGTTTCTTTATAAACTGTCTGCCTTTCCAAAGAAGAGTATGTATTCAGAGGGTGTACAATTTGAATGTAGATTATTTTAACATGAAAAGTGATTACATGAAGAAAACTACTGAAAGCCTCAGGAAAAGTGACATTTAAACAACATGAGCCATTTGGAGTGGATTCTAGCATTTGTGGCTTTTCCTACAGAGCAAAGCAAAATATATTTTTGTATTTGCCAGCATGCACCCAAGTAAAAGTGTTTGTGCCAAAGTCTCCATTCCAGAGCACCCCCAGTGGGGCAGTTTTCACTGATGTTGGTGATGGATCAAGTTTACCTTAGTCTTCACACACTGGAGAGCTATCAATTCCAGCCCATCACGACGTGGGTGATTAGGAGGTAGCACATCCCAACCGTGCAGGAGACGACCATCATTGGGAAGCCCAACCTGAAACACAAAGAAAAGTGAATTCTGGTGTCTGGTGTCTGGAGAGTACTGTGAGACCTAGATTATTTTATGATGTTATTGCAAACGAATGCAGCCTTAGGAGATTCCTGTTTCCACCAAGGTAATTACCTCTTATTTCTAGAAATCAAAAAGTTGGGCTCAGCCTAGATGATCTGAATGCATGCCTTCATTAGATGGCCCCCATTGTGTGCCATTTTATTTGAGACTTGCTTTTAGCTTGCACATTTTTTTTTAAGCTCATCTTTTTTCTTAACATGTCCAATTTTTATTTATTTACTTGGGAGAGGTAATTTATTTATTTTATTTATTTATATACAGATACATATTTTTAGTGGAAGTACTGGGGATTGAACCCAGGACGTCGTGCATGCTAAGCACTCACTCTACCACTTAAGCTATACCCTCCCCCCAAATTTGTAATTTAGAGCCTCGATTTGTTCATTAGAGGGTTGGTTTTGATGATAACACTTACTCACAACTGCCAATGTCATGTAACTGAGCCATGATTTAAATTTCTGATGTTCTGTGCCTGCATCATCTTTTTTTTTCCAGTGAAGTTGGATGTTTTATTTCTGTTACCTTTGTATTGCCAACACTGAGTATGGCACCTAGCATAGACCATATTAATTTTGTTGAATAATACACAGTTCCATAGATTTTTTCATACATATTATTATAATCAAAAATATTTTAAATAAATGAGTCAAACTATCTGTGTGATAATCTTGTGATCAGTGTTGAACTTAACTAATCAAATAGAACAACTTGGTTTTTAGAGAAATTCTTTTTTTTTCTTTTCTTCTAAGAATCTACATGAGTGATATCATATGGTATTTTTCTTTCTCTTTCTGACTTACTTCACTTAGAATGATCTCCAGGTCCATTCATGTTGCTGACTAAGTTTTATTTATTTATTTTTTGTTATTGACATATAGTCAGTTTACAATGCTGTGTCAGTTTCTGGTGTAAAGCCCAATGCTTCAGTCATACATGAATACACATATATTCGTTTTCATATTCTTTTTCACCGTCAGCTACTACAAGTATTGTCCTTGTAAGAGAGCTGATTTAACCCCAGAAATGTCACATTTCCATAGACCCCTGAAATTCCTCATGCTGAAAGCTAGGGGTAGCTTGAGAGATAGGATTGAAAAATAATCACTTGTCTAAAGAAGGGAAGAGGGGAGAACAGGATTTTCTTCCGTATTCTGTGAGGTGCAAGGTGTACGTGTAGGCATGCCCCAAAACAAAAGTAAGTCACTAGAAGATGAAAGTTTCCCTCATTATACGTGTCCCACAATGTACCTGTATTTCCACAAATTCCCATCCTGACTAAGAAATCCCAATAGGTCCTCACTTGGCGTTTGGAATCCATGTTTTGAAGCCATCGCTTAACGCTGCACTGTCACTGGGGGAGGTCCCTTGTAACGGTTACAATTTTTGTTCCAAAAGGCTTCAAAATTCAGTGGCAGGAGTCTAGTGTGTGCTAATAATAATAAAGATTATGACATTCTTCCTTTCCCTGTGGGGATGTGGGGAGTAGTCTCTCAGAAAATAATGTCTGCAATTTATCCTAATTATTGAATTCTGGAAAAATAAAATCCAGGGACAGTATTGGGTCAGTGCTCAGCGTCAAAGCCATCACAAAACCTTCCTTCCGCTGTGACAGATTGTACAGAGTGAGCCAGTGTCGGGTAAGATGCGGAGTACGTCAGCCCGGGCGCTGGGGCACCTGGCCGTATTTCAGAAGCAAGTCTGCCTTGCCAAGGGATGGATCCCATGAAGAGTAGACCTTGCTTTGAGGGAACCCTAGCCCAGAGGAAGTTCCTTGTGGGACGGCCCTGCCAGGCTCCTGTCAACTGATAAAATGCACAACCTAAAAGTTGAGAGCTATTTGGTGGACGTCCTGGGGACTCAAGCCCTGGACCCCGCCTCTCGGATAGTTCTAAGAGACTGTTCCACCCAGGCAAGGGAGAAGGCAGGGTACGTAGGAGTTTTTTCTAACAAAGACCAGGTAGTCAGAACATCAAAAGACAACCGCTAAAGAAAACCAGCCATCTCCAGTTAAGGAATTTAGCCCTTTTCTAAGTATGGGAAGGTGCAAAGGTCTGGGCTCACTGAAATCACTCCTTTGATGTGCACCTAGCTGTCTAGGGCCAGCGTCTTATACTTCCACATGCTGAGTTCCCTCCAGGGGCACAACCAGGGGTGTCTGCAGAGGCCAGGCTGCCTGCTTGTCTGCATCCTGAGTTCCCTCTGCTGTCAGGGGAGGGGTGGCAGTCATGTCTGATGACTTGACGGCCACAGCATCCTTTGTTTACTGCCACAGCTGTCAATATTTTTCATTGACACTCCCAAGTGAGAGCTGCTGGTGTCTCAGGGATGGCACCAACCCAGAGACGGGGCCTCGTCTAGGGACTGGTGCATTTAGACTCTCAGAAACACAACTGTTCACTGAGTGTCTAGACACCGTGAAGGTCCTCACACAGCGACCTCGTCAACTGCTCACACCACCTTCTGAGATTGGTGTCATCATACCCACTGCATAGATGAGGTATGGAGAAGGAAGCGGATTTGCTCAGGTCACTTGGCAACATTTGTTATGGTGCAAAAATCTAAATTCCATCCGTCTAGCTCTATAGACTGCATACTCTTAATCACTACTGAGCCTCTGCGGGTACAGGTAAACCGCACAATGCAGATACGCCCTCAGAAGTAACTTACTGAACGTCTGCTGTTCACTAAGGACCACGTAGATGTTATTTATCATTTTCTAAACACAATAAGGCAGACCATTTTACCTCTATTTTATAGAAGAAGAAACTGAAGCTTGGCTATATTAAGGAATTTGACAAAGTTTGCCACTGCTAAGAGGCAGAGATGATTTTCTGGCTTCAAAACCCACATGCATTTTCCCATGAGATAGGGACCACAGGATGCCGGTTCAGGCCTCTGCTCCTGTCCAGCTGCACGACCTTGGGAAAATATTAAACATCTGCCTGACCCAACTTCTTCATCTATAAAATGGTAAGTAGGTACAACAGTATCTACTTACTAAGGTTATTATGAGGATTGCATGAGTTTACTCCCTTAGACCTTGAGTTTAATCTCTCCAACCAGTGTGTGCTCATATAATGAGCCCTCAGCAGATGTCAGCCACAGGCCGCTGCTCCTCAAAGTGGGGCGCCTACCCGGAGTGCACGCTGACTGGATTAGAAAGTGCACAAAATCAAAGGATAAAGCACGGAGTGCCTGTAACTGAAAAGAACAAATCTGATCAGCTCCTTTGGCTTTAACCCTGTGCCCTGTTTACTAGGCTCCGACTTGCTCGCTGTGCACCTTTTGTAAAACAATGTTGCCTTTAGCCAGAAATAGACAGGACAGCCTGTTCCCAAGGCTCTGAGCTTTAAGGATATTAACACTTCCTCACTTACATAAAGCTGACAAGTTGCAGAATAGAAAATAACATTTGTCTTGTTAGAGATTTCACAGGGGCACCATGACCTGACCCACATGGACAGCTGCAAGAACAAAAGAATTCCTACACCAAGAAATCTGCAACAACCGAGCACACTCCCTCCCCTTTTTAGGAGCCTGAATTCTGACTTGAGTAAGATGGTTCTCCAAGACATTAGTCTGCTATCCTCTCAGTCTGCCGATTTTCCAAATAGTCACTATTCTTTGCCCCAACACCTCATCTTCTGATTTATTGGCCTGTTGTGCTGTGAGCAGAATGAGTTTGGACTCCGTAACATGCCTACACACACACACACACACACACACACAGGTTTCTTAGAGAAGAGAATATAGTTGCTTTACAAACAAACTATACGTCAGGCTTTTGGCTCTGAAGCAGTATGGAGCTGCACTTCCTCCTGTCCCTCTGATCACAGCTTACACGCCTGGGCATTACATATAAAACACATACAAGGAAGACTGCAGATGAAGAGAGGAAAGCGGTCCAGCTGGGGGCTTTGGGATTGTGAGGAATGACATAGCGATGAGTTCCCTTCTTGTTTCCTCATTTATCCCAGACTAAGAAGCTGGGAAGCGTTAACAGCTAGAAGACAAAAACCAAAACAAAACAAGAGAAGTCTGCTCTCTCTAGCCAAAGGACCAGAAAAGGAACAGCATAGCAAGACAGGAAACTTTTACACAAAACTGCCTTATTGCAGTCAAGTACCACCGGGGAAACAACACTGCAGCCCACCTGCCCCAGCCCCCACCCCCTCGGGCGACGGCCCCAGGGAGAGCCTGGCACCTCCACAGGAAGGCATAAAAAAGAAACAGAGAAACTTTTAGAGGTAATCAACAGGAAAAAAATAAAATAGCAGATATAAGTTCTAATGTATGAATGGAAGAGAACGGGTCGGGGGAAGGAGAGAGAGAGAGGCTGAGAGATAGACAGAAGGGAGAAAAGGGGTTATGTCAACTGTAAGCTTTAGCACTTTAGATTCCAGCTGCTTTATCTGTTAGTTGGGTTACGACCTGCAAATAGAGAATAGTACAGAGATACTCAGCATGTGCCATAAAACCCCTGAAAGAGCCCTTAACCCATAAAGATACACACAGCTGGGGCTCCACGGATGGAAAATGTGCTTTTACAATCCAAAAAATTATTCATTGAGGTAAGCTGCCCCTTTTTAGAGAGGAGACAGCAAACGGAAGCCTCTGAACACAAAAAGAACCCTCTAATGTGAGGGTCAGAGCTAGCGATGAAGCTGGGCACTGCCAGCAAACTGCTCAGTAACACTACCTGCCTGAGCATTTGATGGGTCAAGACAAGGATGCGGGCAGCTCTCTCCAGTGGCCCCCCTTCCTGGGCTGAGCCCCCGCTGCTTTTTTCTGTGGGGGTGCAGTTTAGCTTGATTGGTGTTTCAGTGCTTCACTCTCTGCCCGATGAAAAGTCTGCTAGAAGGAGGCTTATTTGGGGAGAAGACAGTCATGACTTCCTGTGGCTGCCAGCAGGACGTCAGACACACACATTATGCTCCACTTTGCCAGGAGCCTCTACATTTCCCAAAAGATTCATTTGTCTTACTCCCCAAGTCTCTCAGAAAAACAATACCTTCACCAAAGGCCTAGGAAAAGCGTGTTTGCACACCGTCCAGCTCACATTATGCGTTCATTCCCCTCGGGGATTATTTTCAATCCATCCTGGCTCTAAAAATCAAATTCTATCACCAAGGACCAAAACACTCGACTGTCAAAAGCACAAATCAAGATGCAAGATGTCACAAAGATGCCCTGACAAATCCTACGTTAGATGTATCCAGTTTTAGGTTAAAAACATGCCTGTGATTCTTATGGTTACCCAGGGAGGTGGGGAGGGGGTGGGAAGGGATAAACTGGGACTTTCAGATTTGCAGATACTAATTACCACATATAAAATAAATAAACACCACAGGGAACTACAGCCAATATTTGTAGTAACCTAGAATGAAAAAGAATATGAAAGGGAATATGTGGATGTGTATGTGTGACTGAAGCATGTGCTGTACACCGGAAACTGACACAACATTGTACACTGACTCTACTTCAATAAAAAAATAAAAACCGTGCCTGTGGCAACACACAGGAGCTTCCAGACTGCATGCATGGAGGCCAGACATGACGCTGAGAGCTGAGCCCCTCACGCGGAAAGAGACCTGGTTTCCCAAAAAGAATGTTTACTAATGAAGTCTCCTACTTCCGTTTTAGACTGAAACCATTCCTGCTACTTTTCCTTCCCAAAAGGCTTTGTAAGACACCGTTTCCAGTTCTTAATCAGAAAACCATTTCACTCTTTCCTTTCTACGAAGATAAAGCATGCTCTGAGCAGAACAACAGCTTCTGTTTCTGCAGGCCCTTGGAGGTGGCACACAGGCGCACACCAGCTCCCACAGCCTGCCGCCTTCCATGCTCTTCAGCCCCTTGCCTGTCCTCGGGCTGCTCGGGGCCCCAGGACAGTCGGCCCTGTCTCCTCGTCAGCCCCCCTGGAGACTTGAACGGCCGCATCTCCTGGGTCTCCCGGGGTGATGCCTAGCTAAACTTCACGGAAAAAGAAGCTTCCTACCTCACAGAAATAAAGCCCCATTGTCGTACTTCCCACAGAGAGACGGGGTCCAGGCGGGGGAGAAGATGGGTAACCACAGGGCGTGCTGAAGCAGAGAAGGCACATTCAAGTGGGGAGAAGGCCTCTGCCGCCTGCAGCCCGCTCCCCGTCACACTGCAGCTGGTGGCCGGCTGCCAGCCCCAGTGTCCTCGGGGCGAGGCCTGGGGACGATGTCAGGCAAACGGCAGAAATCACAGCAAGGAGCAGTGCGAGGTGAAGGGGCAAAGCTTGGGAAGGAAGAGGCATCTGAGGATACAATTCTAAAAATGTGCTTTTGTTCCATCGGAATAGACTCCAGTTTGGGTGGTTTCCTTTCCACGCATTCAACCTTATGAAAGGTATCCACCATCTTGAGCAAATAAAAGACAAAAAAATGAAGAAAGTCATGTCTTGGGCTTGTTCTTTCTCAGGAAAGGCGTTTTTGTTGCACACTCTGCAGCCCCCTCAGCCAGCTCGCTCTGCACCCCATCTCCTGACCAACACCCACGTTCTCGGCCACATGTAGGGCTGGACTCTCCTCTCTCCCCTCAACAGACCTGCAGTCAGCCAGCCTCTTGCTTCCTTAAACTCAACCCCATGTTGGCAAAGCCCCTTTACGTGCTGAGATTCCCCACTGAGAAAAAATGGAGAGTCACACAGTCCTGTAGATGCCGGAATGATACGGAGACCCTCCCTAAAAAGTTCTGTCCAGTACCTCTTCTAAAACTGCGTGGCACCTTCTCCCACATTGCCACATTTGGAGTTTGACCTTAATTATGCATTGGTGTTTATAACTATGCCTAGGAGATTGCAACTTCCCTCGCTGAGCAGTGACTGAAGGCCAAAGTTGGCCTGATGTATGATCACCACCCTCAGCCTCCAACATCAGACAATGCTGGCTCTGGGGGAGGGCACAGGTCAGTGGTGGAGCACGTGCCTAGCATGCACAAGGTCCCGGGTTCAATCCCCAGTGCCTCCATTAAATAGGTAAATAAATCTAATTACCTCCCTCCCCCCCCAAAGTGTATATATATTTAATAATAAAGAAAGAAAAGTAATAAAAGGAAAAAAGAAACACAAGGCCTATTTGAAAAGTTTATAGAGTGCACATGTGTCACCACTGGAGCTGAACCCCAAATGTCTGCAAGTCCTGGTGGACTCCTTCAGTCAGGCAAGTGTCCTGGTTATTTTTCCAAAGTTCCACTGGAGAAAATGTCAGATCAGGTGTACTGTTGCCCTAAACCCCTCTAATTTTTCATGATATTAATACTGGGCCTCCCCTGTCTACCTGTGAGACCAACCAGTGTTGCTAACGGCCCTAAGGTCCCTGTTGTCTGGAGCCCCGCTGTGGTCGCCAGCAGGTAGGGGGCCCGGGCACTGCATGCTTGGCTGAAAAGAGTAAAGAGTTTCCAGCAGTGCAGGAATTAGCAACCTGGTCCAAATGAGGGAGCCCTACAGCTGCCGGGCCCCAGTCTGCATCTCCCACTGCGGCCGCCCTCAGAGCACTGGTTCTGTTTCTCATTGAAAGGATCTTGCTTAAGTGATAAGACTGTTTCTTTTATATTCAGAAGAGGCAGATAAGAATCTAAACAGAAGACGTCAGTCAAGTGCTAAGTTTCAGATCCTACCCCTCAGCAGCAGGGTCCACAGGGTACCCAGAGTCCAGCTGAGGGCTGCAAGTGCAGTGGCCCCGTGGCTCAGTCTCCAGCCGAGCACCTCCTCCCCACACCCGTGTCTCCCAAAAGTGTCATTCAAATTAATGTCTTGGCAAAACTGCCAAGTATTGCTAGTCATTCATGGAGGGGCATGGCCAGTACGGTAAGTCCGCCAAAAGCCAGCATCCTACTATACGGAGGTATGGATGTTTCCTCCCCTGGGTATGTGTGGCTGGGGAGGGCTATGTGCGAACTCTGTATTCTCTGCTCAATTCTGCTGTGAACCTGAAACTGCTCTAAAAGAACAAAGTCTATTTAAAAAAAACCTAATTACTCTCTAATTATGAAAACATTTTCTCATCTTAGTGCTTAACAGCATGTATTGTTGGGTTTCTTTAATTAAGTAAACTTAGGGACATAAACAGAAATTTTCAATGAGTTTTCAAAGTACCTGAAAAATTCCATGAAAGAGAATCCATACCCATGCTGCTCTGCAATTCCGGCACAAACCACGTTGGCTGATGCTCCGATCAGTGTCCCGTTGCCTGGAATCAAAATTCAAAAAGTAGAGCAAAATCTCAGTGTATCTTGGTGGTAGGCTTCTGTTCTCTTTTGTTCTAAAATATCTGGCTCATTACGTGCTTTTGATTTGATGATTACTTTACAGGCACTGCCAAAGTGATTGCTATGCAAATATCTGCAGAAAACAAACAAACAAAAACCCACTGGCAACCAAAAAATTAATTCACCGCTTGCAAATATAGTAAATTTATTTACGGATAGGGCTGCTGCTGTCGTATGGGATAGGAAAGAGGAAATGGTAAGGAGAATTGGCAAATCACCGTGGGACGTGGTGGCATACATCTTTTAAAGGAAAACGCAAGTCGGGCCAACATCCACAGGAGAGAACGTGCGTCTTCAAAGCAATGGAATCTCAGACGAGAACCACCTTGCTTGGGACTCCGGACCTGGACACATACCAGGAAACCCTTAGTGTGGGTGGAACGATGGATGTAAACAAGGCTATAAAATGCCTTTCTGGGTGGGCCTTTGTGACAGCAGGCAGGATCTGCAGGGAGAGTGTGTACACGAGGGTGGCCTCACATTGAGGGATGGGGGCCAAGCCCAGCGCCCGACACAGTGACCAGCTCAGGGAAGGGTGAATTTACTTGGTCGAGCCATCCGCATCGCCTGTCCCCAGTGGCAGAGGTCCGTGCTCAGGGCTGGGTGCACAACTCCGGCTCAGCCCAGTTAGTTCAGTTCTGACAGTTGTACGTGAATCGCTGGGGACTGTGAACTGGGAGGCACAAGTCTGGAGCTGCTGACAACGGAGGGGCCCGAGGGAGTGGCCTTTCTGAGACTGGACACCAGAGCAGGCGGAGGAGGACCAAGGAAGCCGGTGAAATGCAGCTGCCCCCACATCGCCCTCCCACTGTCCTGAAACACGGCCAGGCTGCCAGCGCGAAGGCTCGCAAAGAGCCTCATCTCACCCCCTCCACCTTTACTCCATGTAAGGGTTAGACCGGTCTGTCAGTGAAAACCTTTGACATAGCCCATTTATACACTTGCCCTAAGGATGAAATATATTTGATGTGTCCAAAGTATAAGATTTTGGATCTTAACGCAATAAAAAACCTACAGGGTCTCTCCAGACCACCGAAGACCACCGAAGACCACCGAGCCCACGCCTTGGGCAGGACCTGCCTCCTCGAGGTCAGCCCCGATCTGCCTGTGGTCACTGTGCTCCTGGTGTCCCATTCTGTGACAACACCCCTGTTCCTCACTGAGTTCAAGTGCACGGCCCCACCCAGCGTTTTAGGAATGGTGCGATGGAGGTGGGAGGGCAGTGGGAGGGCAGAGGGAGCAACCCCATCACCAAGGGCAGAAGGACAGCTGCCCCATACCGGGGGAGGGGGGGGGCGTGACAGGCCAACACACGAGTACAGAGCCTGGCTGGGGGACAGACCAGGCTATAGATGATACTGGCTGCTCCAGGTGGTAGGATGATGGATGCGCACCTCCTACCCCACAGAGAGGCCGCACCTTGGTCCTCAGGAGCCATGCTGTGTCATTATGCTACCATGTACGGCCAAAAGGACTACACACAGGTCGTTCAGGCTACAGACCTTGAGGTGGGCACTGCCCTGACTTATCTGAGGGGACCCAATGGAATCACATGAACCCTTAAAAGTAGAGAACTGTCTCCAGTTCTGGAAGCAGAAGAGAAGCCTCAGAGGGAGAGCAGGAGGGATCCTGGGGGCCCCCTGGGGCTGCAGCAAAGGGCAGGTGGGAGAGACCCCGTGGAGGCAGGCTGGAGGGGTCCTGGGGTCATCCCGCCATGAGCAGGATTCCACACACTAGTGCTGGTTTGAGATGTACCAGAGAGGCCTCTAAGGAGCTCAGGGCGGCCTCAGCTGACAGCCAGCTGGGGGCTGCAAGGAGCTGGATTCTGCCAACACCTGAGTGAGCCTGGGAGCAGACATCCCCAGAGCTACCAGGAGGGGCGTAGCTTGCAGACATTTCGATCACGGCCTCGCGAGACCCTAAGCAGGACCCACCTGAACCACCCTTACCCGGAAGGCAAGAACTTGTAAGATAACAAATCCCCTAAGCTTGTCTATTCGTTATGGCCAGCACTGACTTGGATTTCCATCTCAGTTCGGAGACTGGCCTTTATCCCACCTGCTCCCCGACACCCAGATTTCCATTAGCTTCTTTCTAACTTCCCAACCCTCAGCAGGCTCTCCCTCCCACCCCAAGAAGCCACTCTCCACGGAAATCAGCTCACATCCCCCCGGGTTTCCCAGGGAGCCTGTTAGTGGGGAGACAGGATGTGACACCAGGTGGGAGACATGCAGTGGGCATGAGATCAGAGAGGCAGAGGGCAAGTGCTCAGGGGGCTGGCTCATCGGGGCTGTGGCCAGGCAGGGCAGCCCCAAGGAAGCCATGGGTGACAAAGTGACTTAGGAGTCTCCAAGGAGAATGAGATGAAGGAACGCACAGGCCTGGGTGAGGGGTGAGTTCTCCTGGAGAAGGAGTTGAAAAGGAAAAGACCAGATGTCTGCTAGTATCCCCTTGGGGCCAGAAGCATCTAAGGACCTGAAGGGCCTTTATCATCTCATCTTTGCCATGACTCTCGAGGCCCCCAGTGTCCCCACAAAGAAACTGAGGAACAGAGAGGTAACATGCTGAGTTGTCATGGTTGGGAAGTGGTGGGGCCAGGACGACAGCCAGACACTG
The DNA here is from genome assembly GCF_009834535.1 of Camelus ferus. Classification (NCBI taxonomy): domain Eukaryota; kingdom Metazoa; phylum Chordata; class Mammalia; order Artiodactyla; family Camelidae; genus Camelus; species Camelus ferus. The sequence continues at coordinate 7,818,792 of NC_045700.1, read as the reverse complement.
TGACTCCAGAGGAAGATCAGAGAGGGCGGGACTCGGGCTTCATGATGCAAGCCTGAAGCCATCCTGTAGGCAGCTGTGCGGAGCGTCTGGGGGCCCCCAAGCAGGTGGCGATGCTGGCCCCAGCTAGGAGCTGACACACAGATGCCCCATCCCATCACCCTGCCAGCCAGCTGACCCTTGCTCTAGGCAAGAGTCTACACTCTTGCAGAACCATCCTGCCTGGGGGTTATTTCCCAGGGCCTGATGAGTCTGTTACTACAGGAAGGCCACGCTCCTCAGAGGACCCTGCCCCGCTGGCCTCCACCGCAGAACACACACTTCAGCAGTCGGGCCGGGCCTGCTCTGCCACCCCGATTTTTCTAACAGGTTTACAAGACTTAACATGGAGAGCTCTGCTTCTGGACAAGAGAGGCCTTCACACGTGATCCAGGGTCACGTTCCCATGTGAGCTCTAAAAAGGCAACCCCCTCCTTCCCTCCTATCAGGGATTAATGACTGGAAAAACACTCCTTTCGGCTACCAATCAAGATTCCGGAGTAGGAAGATGTGGAGCTCCCTTGCCCTTCAAAAACACATCAAAAATACATCTACACGTGGAACAATTCTTATAGAAAATCAGCTGAAAGCTGGCAGAAGATTTATTATACAAGCAAAGAGGTAAGGTCCCATGTACTCCAGTAGGACCAAAAACAAAACAAGGTACTGGGAGGGGACTTAGCACCCTGGGAGGGCGCTGTGAGAGAGGGAGGTCCACACGGGTGGCCCCTTGCCCTGGGAGCTCCGCGTGCCTTCTGAGAGAGGGCTGCCAGCACACACAGAGGGACTGGAGGGGCCTGAACTCTCCTTGCAAGGAGGTTGCTAACAATCAGGGCAGAGAGAGACCAGTGCTGACAAATCCCGCCTCACTGCACTTCCAAGCCAGAAACCGGCACTGGGGGCAGGGCTGCTAATAGGCAGGAGCCAGTCACTGAAACTCGGGCTTCGGTGGGTAGGTTCTGGGAGAGGACATGGTCTAGCTGCATGAGGACAGCACAGAGGGCCTAGAGTGTAGCCCAGAGCCCATCATTAGTGGATGCAGAGTTGGGCACAGGTCTGCCATAGGAGCCCCATTATCAGCACGCATAGGTCCCCAAAGGAGCACCGTCCTCAGTGTGGCTGCCAGCAGGGCAAGGCTCTGGTGGCGGCAGGCTTTGTGAGCTTGCCCATGGCAGAGGCGGGTGCAAGCATGGGCCTGGCACCAGCAGACATTGCTGCCACACACCCGAGATGATGGGTGGCGACCCAGAATCTCTCATCTCCAGTGGACAGCCCCCGGGGGACAGCCCCCGGGGGAGGAGGACACAGCCAGCCCTTTCCCAGTGGGCGTGCCCTAGCGCCGGCTGCCTCACAGCGCAGCCTGGGGCCGGATCTGGGGCAGAGGAGCTGGAGGAGCCCTGCCACAGGGGCGGCCTCGGTCCAGGGCGGCAGCACGACCACGTCAGTTCCTGCAGCCAAACACCCCGCTGCCCCCAGCGACAGTCTGGCACCAGGTCTGGGACATACACAATGGAGAAAGGGGTGAGACCCTGAGCTGCTTCTGGGCAGAACCGTGGATGTCGAAGAGGTGGCACGTAGGTTCACCGTGACCACGCAGGCCTCCTTGCTTCGGTGCTCACCTCCTTGAGGACAGAGCACACACTTTAGGGTAACAAGGCCTTATTGAACCCAACCCTCATAGCCACTACTCCAAACTGAGGAGCAGGCCCTGCCCCCCAACAGGGCGGTGACAGCCAGCGGCGGCCCAGTACAGCACAGGGCCTGGTCACCCCCACACCAATCACAAGCCCTATCAAGGGGATAAGAACCAGCAAACTCTGTGGAAAGATGAGGCAAGCATCCATACCAAAAACAGGCCTCGCACCAAAAATATTGGACTTCTAGGGTCTACAAAGGGATACACCCACATTTGCAAATACTGACAGGTATGTATAAAATAGATAAAACAAGTTTATACTGCATAGCGCAGGGAAATATATTCAAGATCTTGTAGTAGCTCACAGTGAAAGAGAATATGAAAATGAATATATGTATATTTATGTATGACTGAAGAATTGTGCTGCACACCAGAAATTGATACACTGTAAACTGACTATAACTCAGAAAAAAAAAAAAACCGCTTCAAGACCACAATAGAGAACTGTTTCACCTAAATTCATGGAGACAGAAAAAGTTAAGTTAAAATGAAAATGCAGATGATCTCCCAATTGGAAGAGGAAGAGAAATTACCCTGGAAAAATGAATAATGAAACAGAGATAATTGTCTACCAGATACTGAGTTCAAAATGTTGGTAATAAAGTGCTAACTGAATTAAGAAAGAGTATTGATTGAAATGTAGGTCACTGTTAACAAGGAAGTAGAAACTATAAAGACTAACTATTCAAAATTAAGTAACTCAGTTGCCAAGATAAAAGCCAAGCTACAGGCAATCAATAGCAGAGTAAATAATGCAGAAGAAATCAGTGATCTGGAAGAAAGAATAATGGAAGTCACTCCATCAGAACAGCAGACAGAAAGACAAATTAAAAATATGAAAGAAACGTAAGAGAGTTATGGGGTAATATAAAGTGTGCCAACTTACACATAATAAGGGCTCCGGAAGGAGAGGAAAGAGTAAGGGAATCGAAATGTATCTGAAGAAGTTATGGCTGAAAATGTCCAAACTTAATGAAGGAAACAGATATCCAGGTACAGGGAGTACAGAGAGCTTCACTGCTTGCTTTCATCAGCATGTTTTAATTTTCAACTTCAGTGTGTAATTTGTTGAGTAATTATAAACAGTATTGTATGTTTAATTGTAGTATCCATGTGTTCACTGCTAAAATTGATTTTTAAAATGTCTAGCATATATCCTGTGACCTTGCTGACCTCACAAATTAGTTATATGGTTTTCTGTGGGGTTTTTTTTTTTTATAGATTACTTGGGATCTACAAAGACAATCATGTCATCTGTTTGTTTGATACAAATAAATCCAAAGATCCAAATAAATGGAAAGACATACCATGTTCATGCATTGGAAGACTCCACACAGTAAAGATGTCAACTGTCCCCAAATGAATATTTAAGTTTAATGCAATTTCTACCAAAATCATAGTAAGATTTGTTTGGTATATATACAAGAGTATTTTAAAATATACAAATGGAGGATATATCAACATTCCTGGGAACAGTTTTATTTCTTCCTTTCTAATCTGTATACCTTTCGTTTCCTTTCCCCTCTGACTGCTCTAGAACTATGGTGAATAAGAGACATGAGAACAAACATCCTCGCCTTGTTCCCAATCTCACGGGACAAACATTCAGCCTTTCAGCAGTGAGGCTGATGTTGGCTGTAGGATTCTGCAGCTGCCCTTTATCAAGGTAATGGGATGTCGGACGTTTTACGCGAGGAACTGCAGAGACTGAAACAGGATATTGACACATACGCGCAGACACATGCACGTGCTGAAAAGGGCGTCCTCACTTGGGCCAGGCTCTCCGCGCAGGGCATGAGGCCAATCTGATCTGTTGCTGAGCTGGACCTGGCTTGGGTACCCTTAGAGTTGGATTCAATTTGCCATTAGCTGCAGATGGTCCGAGAACGGGATGAAGAGTTCTCTGAAACAGAGATACTGAGCACAGGAAGATTCTGGGTCTCTGGCTATCGAGCCAAGTCATCGATTTTCTAACAGGTTTACGACCTGTTGATTGTGGAGGAGTCTCTATGTTCTGAAGTTCTGTCCTGGCTGTCTGTCCCGCTGACTACATGGGGTCTGCAAAGGCCCAGCATGTCTCCGAAGCTTCATGGCTGCCTCCGCGTCCCCAGCTTCACTGCACACTCAGGACAGACACTGAGAGGTCTCACTCGGCCTCCCTGGCACCGTCAGCCAGAGAGGACAGCGCCCGTGTTCTCCTCTCCCTTATGAAGGGCTTATCACTCTCTGGAATTTACTTCCTTTGCATCTTCAGCATTCTGATGGCTTTTGAAAATTGTAATTTTGTAGCTCATGTTGTTTGTTCTCCGTTGTGCTGGGAGCAATGGTCTCCTGCAACTTTACATTTCCTCACAGATTCAGAAGTCACCTAAAGCAAACTTTGACCGATGGCAGAGGACAGTGTGGAACTGACAGGCAAACCTCTCTTTCCTCCTCCTCTTCCAAGGCATAATGTCCTATGGGAACCGCCTAGAAAATGTACCACATAACTAAAAACTGGCTTGGATTTCTTTTGAAGCTGTTCCTAGCTCAGTAATGCACCATGTGTTCGCTTTCTCTCCTTCACCGCCTGACCTCGCTTCCTCCCTCAGTCTTCCTGTCCTAGGCTTGCACATCCCAGTAAAGCTTCAGCTCACAAACTTGCCTCAACTTCTGCTTTCTAGGAAACCCAGGCTAAGGCAGGTTTTTCTGAAGACTTATTTGAATAGTTCTTAGCTCTTAGTAAAAAGAGCAGCCAAAAGATATTGAGATGCGACTAGGAAAGACTTACTTTCAAACTGTTTAGTGAATCACACCAATTTATAGAACAAATGACGTTTCTCAAGCGAAATGAAAACTTCACTTAAAGTGAAGTGAAACATGCTGTACACCAGAAATTGACACATTATAACTGACTATACTTCAGTTTAAAAAAGTTGATCTTCAAAATGCTAAACCCAGTGGGAATGGGTAGGTACAGTTTAATGGGTATAAAGGTTCAGTTAAGGATGACGAGTAAGTTCTGGAGATGGATAGTGGTGATGACGGCATAATATGAATGCACTTGAGGTCACTGTACTGTACATGAGTTTAAAATCGTAAACTCTACACTATGTATATTTTACCACAATTTTTTAAAATGTCAAACTCTGAGTTAATGAGAGAAGATCCTCCAACAGAATAAATGTATAGTTAATAACCAGCAGAACTGAGCATCTGCCATACCAGGAAAAGGTACCACTCAATGACCAGGGCTAGTGGGTTAAAAAGATCCCACAGATTAACACCTTCATTGCTTGTTACAGCTACACTCCTGCTTCCAAAAGGGGCTCAGGTAACAAATGTTTAATCCTAGTTTCGGTTATGTAAATGGTCCATGTTAACTTCTCTCCTTGATAATCCCCTCCACATTTATTCTCCGTGTTCTAGGGGAATCAGAACTAGCCCAGGAGGCTTCTTATCCTTTGCGACCCAGCTCAGAAATTACCTCTCTGGAGAGCCATTCCTGACTTTCCTCCAGTCTCACCAGTGTTCCCTGCGCATTCGGTGCACATGGCCATGAGAGCATCCATTTATGTTCTAATCTTAAGTGATTATCTCCTTACTCGGGAAGACAATGTCAGGGTACAGAAGATGCTCAGCAAGGTTTAATGAACAAAACTCCACACAGAGGACACACTTCCAGATGTCTTTGGATTCTGTTTCCACCACTGATGTTAATTAAATGTGGCTGTGAACACAATTATTGCTTTTCCTGGGGGTGGTCTTAGACGGGAGCCATTTTAACAAGTCCGCACTCAGAACTTGAGGCCTCAGCTGCTGAGTTAGGTGAATTAACTGTCTCCAGAAATCATAGCAACTTCACTGATTGACATTAATCTCTCCCTTTACAAAGATAAGCTACAAAGAAACTTACTGATTTAATAGTCAGAGATCAATCAAAGAACAAAGAAAGCTAGATTATCTAAGCACACCTGGATGTAAAAATAAAACCTTTAAAGGCAGCTCGCAGTGGGGAGGGAAGAAGCTCAGCAGTAGAGCACATGCTTAATTAACATGCATGAGATCCTGGGTTCAAGCACCAGTACCTCCATTAAAAAAGTTTTTTTAATGAAAAAAATTGGTATCTAGTGTGTTTATCTAAGATTCTTCACAACCCTCTTGTGTTCCCAAAGGTTATTAGGCCCCCTTAAGTGAGAAGGACTCTAACGCAGCTCCCTCCAAAGACAATCACATCCAAAGCCGTTGTGTTTATTCACCAGAAGTTAGTCTCTCCTGACAATTTCTCTGGCTAACTTTTCAATGTCTCCCAAAGACAATACACTCCCCTTGTCAAAAAAACCATTTTTTTTTTTTATCTTTCTTCTTACTCTAGGCTAGAGTCTCTATTTTTTAGCTCACCCATTCATCACTTCACACCACCTCCCCCAAAAGACACTCCTTAAAAAGGGAGTAAGAAAGTGCCCCAGAGGATGGCTTCTGATTCAAAATCTCTTTTGAAGTATAAGCCACCACCACACGCAGTGTGGGAGCACGTTAACTTGGAGACGTCAAGAATGATCATCCTCTGGCTGTGGGTTTAGAATGTCGGGCAGTTCTGCAGAGCGTGGGAAGTGACAGGCTTTACAGAGCAACTGAGTAGAAATTGTTAGCTGCTCCACTCAAAGGTGAAGATGTGTTTCCACTCAGGAAATCATCTGGACTATTTTTACTCTCTTTCAATTTGACGTGCGATTAGTCATCACTTAAGGCTCACCAGAGTGTCAGGGGGTCCTCCCTCAGGGCATTAGCACCCCCTTACCTCCTAGGCAGGCGCCAAGGGCCAGGGCATACATGAGCGGTGGTGCAGGCAGGCTGACCTCGGGGTCTTGGCTCAAGTTCAGGAGCACAGGAATCTGTGGAGGAAAAGGACACTGACATCATGTCCATGAAAGCCCAGGGGAGCTGCCCATTCTCTGACCAACTTGCAAAATCCAAACCACTTTTTCAGCAGTCCAACTGTATGGAGCATAGGATGCTCAAAGGGAAACCAAAGTGAACTTTGGAAACCACAAGACCTTGAGTCTGAGCCCATCAGTAAGTCTTTGTTTCCAATCACATGACCAACTGGGTCTCACTCTCTTCAGCTGCCCCTGGCTGCTGCTGTGGATCCTAAATGGGGTGAAGTCACATAGAATCTCACATAGTGCCTGGGACCATAAATAAATATCTAACCCACATTTATCAGCCCTGCAGTGGACCAAGTCCTACGCTAACTCCATGCATACATCATGTTATGTAATCCTCAAACATCCTGCAGGTGTGTTTGTTACCCCTCAACTGACAGATGAGGACATGGATGCATGGAGAGACATAGGTCTTGTATGTGGCCAAGCCAGACTTGAACATGGTTCTGATTCCAAACTGCATGCAGGTAAACTGATGCTAAGCCATTTCTCACCACTGCCCTCTGTGTCGTCATCCCACATCTGCTGATGTTTGAGATGCGACAGGCATCAGATTCAACAACTAAGAAGTAGCATTCTCCTAAGTGACGTAAGGCAAAAAGAGAAAGAAGAATACCATACAAGATCACTCATATGCGGAATCTATAAAGAAAGAAAGAAAGAAAGAATAGAAAAGAAAAAGACAGATGAACATAAACACCAAACAGAAACAGACTCACAGACACAGAATACAAACTTGTGGTTGCCAAGGGGGCAAGGGGTGGGAAGGGACAGACTGGGATTTCAAAATGTAGAACAGATAAACAAGATTATACTGCATAAAACAGGGAAATATATACAAGATCTTGTAGTAGCTCATGGTGAAAAAGAATGCGACAATGAATATATGTATGTTCATGTATAACTGAAAAATTGTGCTCTACATTGGAAATTGACACAAAATTGTAAATTGACTATAACTCAATAAAATAAAATAAAATAAAATAAAAAAGTAGTATTCTCTCATAAATCATGACACCATTCAGTGCATCATTCTGACAGAGATAAATTTCACATTGTAGTAATCAATAAAACACCTAGCAGTCATGACGTTTCTGCAAGAAATTTGTGTTCCAAAAACGGGCCCCTTGTAGCTCCTGTTGCCAATGAGGAACAGAAGAGGCCATAGGTACTGGGCCTGCTTCCAGCATGCTTCCGCCATGTGATCACTGCTAGGCATCTCAGGGCAACCCATGAGAGGTTAAGGAGGGACCCCCTGGACTTGCTGCCTCCAGGCACTTGCCTTGTGTGAACCTCTTTAAAAATCAGGGGGAGGAGGGCTTCAAGAGTAACCCACATGTAAAGGACCATCGCAGATTGCAGACAGAAAGCTAAAAACGATATGGAGTTATGTAAATGACATGTGATGTGATTTCATTTGCTGGACAGAATTAGGAAACAAAGAGCCACACTCTGCTGGACACCAGGTCTCCTGATGTCACAAAAGCTCATTTGGGAAGATTAGATGACACCCCAGCCCTTTATTCCTGCAACAGGACTTCACTTGCGTGCCCTCTGCAGTGGCCCCAGGTGAAACAGACAGATGCACTTCGCCACCATCCACCCCGTTGACTCTGGGCTTGGCCAGTGGCTTGCTTGACCAGTGGAAGGTGGGTGAACTAAACAGAAGCACCCCCACGTTACTGCAAGCCGCTCTGGGGCTGCAGGTTTAGCTGTGACAAGAGTAAGTCCCAGGAAGTACTGCTGCTCCTTGTGTAATAGAAGAGAACAAATCTGACTCCCTATTAAATCTGTTCCTTTGGCTTTAACCACTGTGCCCCGTTTTCTAGGCTTAGTGATAACAAAGTTGCAGAACAGAGAGTAAATAACAGTTGTTTTGTTGGAGGTTTCCCAGGAGCACCATGACCACGTGGACAGCTGCAGGAACAAAGAATTCCTACACCAAGAAGTTTGCAACAACCAACCACACCCCCTCCCCTGTTTCTTTCGTTTCTGTTTTTGTTTTTGTATACAAGGGGCCTGTATTCTGACTGGAGCAGGATGGCTCTCAAAGACATTAGTCTGCCATCCTCTCCGTCTGCTGGCTTTCCGAATAAAGTTGCTATTCCTTGTCCCAACACTTTGTCTCCCGATTTATTGGCTTGTCGTGCAGCGAGCAGAACGAGTTTGGACTCGGTAACACTCCCACAGCTCCCAGTCAACTGCAGATGGAAGAAGAGAAAAGAAGGAGAGGTGGGCAGACATCAAAGTGATTTCCCTAAATGGAAATTTTGTTAAAATGTTGAAATATTTCCACACCAGTTAATCAATGCAAGAGAAATCGGGAAATGACAGGGGGAAAAAAGGGATCAGCAAAGAAAAAGCATAATCAATGCAAAAGCACAATAAAACAGTAGAAATAAACTCAAGCCCCTCAGTCAACACAATACATTTAAACATGCTAAATGATTCTCTTAAAAAAACAGATGGTCTGCTTGGAATTTTAAAAATCTATCTTGCATACGGCTTTTAAAACTAAAAGCCAGCTAAAACGGGATTTCAAAAACAAACTTCAAAAAGACTGAAAATAAAGGATTGGGAAAAGATAAACAAGGCAAGAGGCTCAGAGCAGAATGAAGAGAGATCTTACAAAACCGCCATGCAGAAGAGACGCAGCCTAATCCTCCAGCAGAGTGTCAGCAAAAGTGGGCTCAACTCTGGGTTGAAATGCACAAATCTGTAAAGCGATCTGCTCCAGCAGGACTGACTGATGCGAGTGAGTTTACATGAGGTTCTGACAACACGGTGCCTGTGCTTGTGCCCGTGGGCACGTGCAGAACTCCACTCGCATGCGGGGCAGAGTGGCCGTGTGCTGGGTCAAAGGGCGCTTCGGGGGTGTCTTGAGTATGAAACCCTACAGCCCACATCCCCTGATGACCCCAATTAAATGAGAAAGAAGTGGTGAAAAGACAAGCCCAGTGAAAAGGAGGGAGGAGAGAGCGAGGGATGGTGGCACAGACCTCAGTGCCCACCCAGCTCTGCCCCGCACACGTCCCAGTCCCGCTGCACTGGGGCAGGGCCACGTGCCCACTTCCCACCCAAGGACCGTGACGGGCCAGTTTGGGTGCCACTTCCAGAATAAGGCAGAAACGTCTACGCTCTCCTCTGACGCACATGCACACCACGCGCCGACGTGGTGAAGTCAGGCGGCAGAGACCGGTGGGCTGCGTGCAGCTGCTGCTTTGGCCTCTCAGGATGTGGTTTTCATCCCCTGTTGACCCACATAAAGCAAGATCCTTCTCTTAGTCCCTTGCATCATGATGTGCCCCAGATTTTTTTTCTTTACTTTTATTTGCTTTTACTTTTTCTGAACTTATTCCCAGGCCGTAAGTTTTTGTCTCTTCAGGGATATCTTTTTCTTCTGTGCAACCTCCTCTTCTGGTGTAGGAACAATCTGCTCTTTTTCAGCGAGGATCATCTCAATGCGGCAGGGAGAGCTAGTGTAAGGGCTGATCCAACCAGGAGCTCTGTAAGTCCTGCGCCGCATCCTGGGAGCTTTGTTTACCTGGATGTGCTCAGTGACCAGAGAATCTACATCTAAGCCCTTAAGTTTCAGCATCACTCTTTTCATTTTTGAGCACATGCAGTAAAAATTCAGCACTCTTTTTGGGCCGTTGACCCTGCGTCCAGCCCCACTGTTTGGCCTGGGCGCACCTGCCAACCCCACCAGTGTAACAACAGACTGGCCCATGTTGCTTCTGTAAAGTGACAGCCTTCGGATACTTAGTGGCTTTTCAGATATGTATACCCTTAATGGCCTGGGTAGTCTCATGAGTGTTCTTAAAGTGAACAGGAAGATCTGAATCTCTTGATTGGCATGATTTTATGGGGTTTTCTGGGTCAGGTGAATAGTGAGCCATTTTTAGAGGTGATCTCAGGCCACTTACCAGAAAAGGAAGAACCTGCCCCAGATTTATGAGGGTAGTTCCCTCAGGAGACAGAAGGATGGAATGGTGCTGGGGCTGAGGGAAGGAGCACAGAATGTAAAACCATCTATGATGTTTTATTTCTTAAAACAAAACAAACAAGAAAACCTGAGGCAAAGGGAATAAAATGTTTGATTTTCCTCATTCTGGGTGGTAAGTATAGAGATATTTGTTACACTTTTCCTCTATGATGCCCTTGAGGTATTTTTTAAATTTTTATTTTATTGAGTTATAGTCAGTTTACAATGTTGTGTCAAATTCCAGTGTAGAGCACAATTTTTCAGTTATACATGAGCATACATATATTCATTGTCACGTTCTTTTTCACTGTGAGCTACCACAGATCTTGAATACATTTCCCTGTGCAGTGTAATCTTGTTTATCTATTCTATACATACCTGTCAGTATCTACAAATTTCAAACTCCCAGCCTGTCCCTTCCCACCCTCCTCCCCCCTAGCAAGCACAGGTTTGTATTCTGTGTCTGTGAGTCTGTTTCTGTTTTGTATTTATATGTTCATGTGTCTTTTTCTTTTCTTTCTTTCTTTTTATTTTTTTAGATTCCACATATGAGCGATCTCATATGGTATTTTCCTTTCTCTTTCTGGCTTACTTAGAATGACATTCTCCAGGAGCATCCATGTTGCTGCAAATGGCACTATGTTGTCATTTTTTATGGCTGACTACCATTCCATTGAATAAATATACCACATCTTCTTTACCCTGATGTATTTTTTTGATTTAAATTTTAAGTAAATATTACAATTGGGGGAATAAAAATATCAAAACTGCCATTTTTTTTTTTTTTTAAATAGAGGAAACTGAATTTTCAACAACAGGGACCACCTCATTCAGTCCACAAGAGGGTGTGGGTCCTGAAACCTAAAAGCCCCGCAGAAGACAGAGTGTGTATCTGCTGTGAGCTCACGGGGCCCTGAGGGAGCTCAGATGAAGATTTGCTGCTGGAACCCTATGGGCTGCGGTCACACTGGGTTCAGATGCACAGGGTCTTCTCTAGAGTCCATTTCAACTGAGAAAGCGATTCACACACAAGCTGACCTGGCATCCCAGAAGCCCAGGACCCTGCTGTTTTAGCCTGTCTGAGAGGTCTTCTGCCCGTGGCCCTCTGCAGGGCAACAGTAATGATAGTGTCCACTGAGCTGAAACCAGTACATTCAACGACAGCCAGGTGACTTCTCTAACTCTGGATTTCATGCAGAAATAATCACAGCCACAGAATTAACCCAGAATTACCAAATCCAGACCACAGAAGAACAATGGCTAGGAAACTGGAGTGTCAACCCAGCGGGTGCTGTGACTCGGGGCAATGTGTGGTGACACAGAGTCCAAGTCACCCGAAGGTCCTATGGGAGAGGAGTGGCCCAGAAGTTCACAAGAACAAGAAAGAAGACTGCTCTGTCCAGAATCCAGTCGGGAGAGGTGTTCACGCATGCTCAGCACATGGGAGACCTCAGGTGCTGTGACAGGACCCCAGGTTCCTGTTCCCACCTGGGATTCACAATTCTGCCCTCAGCTGAGCAATCCGTGATGTCAGAAGACACAGCAGGAACAAGGTGTCAGCAGCCCTGTAAAAGGCCTCTAGCTGGACCTCTGTTCTCAGCTTGGGTCAAGACCACACAGAAAATTCAAAGTCCTACCCAGCCAAGCACCAGAAGCCACACACTCTTCACCGGTACACACGGCCAGCTAGAACAGCTTTTGCATTTGTAGGGAATAAGAGATGAACACATTCAGCCAGCCTCTGTCTTTGGCATCTTCCAATTTTCTTTTTTAAAAAAATGAAAGACTATCTTTTTTGTGAGAGGCAGCAGCTCCCAGTCAGACTGACCCTGAAACAACCAGCCACCCCAAATTCACTGCCCACCACAGCTGTAGGCCCTTCGCTCCCAGCTGCTGTCTGGGCTCCCCTGCAGCTGTCCCCCTAGACCTGTGAGTGAGCAAAGGGACAGGACTCGCTCTCTGCTTCCTCTGGAAGGAAGGGTGAGCCCAGGTTGTGTCCAGGTGAAAGCTGGACCCTCGTCACCCGGAGGAGACCAGGACTCACCATGGTAGCGGTGAAGGGGATGTTGTCAATCAGGGACGAATGCAATGGCCGAGACCCAGACCACCAAGATGATGGCAGCTGCGAGGCGCTGATCTTCTGGGACCATCTGGAAGGAGCAGATAAGAGCAGGGCTGTGTATCCTAGCACATTGCTAGATCACACACACTGACAATCTGATGCTAGAACGGGTGAGACTCGGAAGGGACTTGGGGTTCTCGCTCCTTCCTCTTCCACATAAGGCAGACCCAGGTATGCAAACAGGACCAGCCTGGGCTTTCCCAACCCCTACCAGAAGCCTGGGCTAGGGTCTGCAGGTCACTGAGAGGAGCGAATCCCAGCCATGCTCCAGCCAACCAGCTCCTGGGAGGGAGCAGGCAGAGGGGTGGCCCTGTTCCTGATGGGACACCAGGTGACACACTGGTCACACTGACCTCAGCTCCTGCCAGAGCGCCAGGGCTGGGACCTCTGTGCATCACTTACTGAGACTGCTCTCTCCATTGCTCTCCTTCCTAGAAAGGTTCTAACTAAAAGCTAATAGTAAAATTGCAGGCTTTCCCCCAATCATACATTCTTTGAAAAAAAGTCTCCTTTCATCTCTAGGCGACGCAGGCTGAAACAGGTCCCTTGCTATACTTTTTTACATAATTAATGTGATCTCTTCTTGCCCCAATGTTTTTAAAATAAAAATCAAAGAAACAGTGGCTGGAGCACATTATATCGCAGCATTTAGTGTACCTTTATTAGCAAAGCAGTCTGTTCGCCGACATATTCAATTAAGTGGAGATGTGCCAACGCCTAGAAGAAGGGGTGTAGGAAGAGCATTAGTTCAAAACCAAGAATATATGCACATTTAAAAAAAAACCACATCTTTACAATGAAAATAAGTGAACACAGGTAGGCCCAGGCTCTCATTTCTTATAAAAGATCTGAGTCAAACACACAGTCTATAAATACTTTGCTATCATATACACACATTGAAGATTCGTGGAGAAGACAGTAGCAGAGGCAGGAGCTTCTCATTAATTTATGTGAACGTCCATATTAAATGTACATTTGAATGGAAGGCCATCTCTTTATTTTAAGATCGGTGTCTAGGAGAACTCTTCCCCGGTACACAGCAAAATCCCTCTCCATGTAGAATGTCTTTCAAATAAGTTGCATTTCAAGTTTCTTTTTAAGGTGAAACTTCACAGAGTTTAAGAAAATAAAAATGAAATGTAAATGGTGCACTCTGGGCCCACAGGAAAAGAAAGGAAGGAAGGAAGGAAGAGGGGGGAGGTAAGAGAGAGAAAGAAAGGGAAAATGTATGGTTTTTATAACTTCCAAAGAAAGGAAGGGAAGGTCTATTTAACTGAAGCATGCAACTATTTTCATAATACTAGACAGATTAGAAAATCGTGTCCAGGGAAAGACAGGAAAGAAGATAAGACGGAGGAGATAAAAGTGCAGGAGCTGTTCTGCTCAGGAGATGCTCTGCCGTCCACGACGGATCCTGGGCAGGAAGCACCAACAGGGAACCAGACGTGGGGGTGACGTAGCTGCCGAGCACCTCTCAGCGGTGGCCTTTTCGCTGTGATGTCATCTTGCTGATGACTGTAAATACTGGAAACATCAGCCTGACTATGTTTAAGCGTAAGCTTACAACTTCCCCAGAGCTATTTGTTAGCTTTCATTTAAAACCTATGGCGCCCACACGCTGGGTCTTCAATCACAGTTACCAATCAAGGTTGCTATTAAATCAACTGAATCATAAATATAAATCTATTTAGAGCAGTTTTCTCAATCTCAGCACTGCAGACGGAACTGGATCATTCTTTGTTTGGGGAGCTGTCTGGTGCATTGTGGAATGTCCAGCAGCATCCCTGGCCTCTACACACCAGATGCCAGTGGCATCTCCCTTTAACCCAGTGTGACAACCAAAATGTCTCCAGACAGTGCCAGTATCACTACAAAATCACTGTAAATCAGTGTTAAGAATCACTGATTTATAGTAATCCAAATTTTACTACAATAAAAATTTTTAATTTGCAAAAAACATTGAATGTAAGGCAAAAATTGTTATATATTTTGTTATATATATTATATGTATTTTTTGTTATATATATTGATTGAAAGAAAAGTTCAGAGGTCTAAACAAGATCAAAACTTTTTGCTAGATATCAAATAGAGATGGCTATACATGTGAGTATATTTACACACACACACATATACACACACATTCATACAAACATACACACACAGTATTCTGTGCACACTTTGTGTGCCTAAAGATAACTATTTATTTATAGACTTAGTGTCATATAATTACCCCTAAAAATCATGGTCTGTGGCATTCAGTGTAAGACAAAATGAAAGAAAATCTTCAAAATACTGGGACATTGCATCTACTAACTCAGTTCAAAAAAGCTGACCTCATAATTGGAAAAAAAGCCAAAATATGAGGAAAATGCAAATAGCTAGTAAGCCCTCCTTTATAAAATGGCAAGTGAAGTAACTATGCAACACCTAATTCAGGCAAGCCTCAAGTTGTAAACATACAATATATATTTTACACTTGAGCAAACTACAATGTATGTATAGTTGAGGATTATGCACATTACTTGTCTCCTCCTCAGTTTATACAGTGAAAAGATGATTGTGTAACATGATGTAACTCACAGTATGAAACACCATTATCCTCTTGCAGGGGCAGGTTTCAAAACGCTGATATGGCTGATCTGACATCCCTGCCCCACTGAAATTAGGCAAATGCAATAAATCAGTGCTACTAGTCCTTCCAAAAAGATGGACTAGGAGGTCTTAAGGTCCCTTCTGCAGACAAATAAACAGATCCTGGATAGAATACACTTTAAGGGCATTACTGGATTAGCAAGACATTGTAATGTTTTCCAAGGAATCCTCCTTCTCATGTAAAAGGTTTCCTGTAGCTGGGAGCTACAGACTTGGGTGCAAAGAAAGGTGGAACTGCCTTGAACTTGATGACAACCAAGCAGTGAAGTCAGAGCACTGAGGTGTGAGTGGCAGTAAGGTTGGAAGCTGAAGCAAGTACACTCACACTGAGCCTTGAAACAGGCTGAAAAAATTATCCCCTGGTATCCAGCAGAAGCAGTTACAGGCAGTTTCTGGAAGAACACACTTCAAATGTAGCCTCTCAAGGGTCCCACAGGTTAAAATCAAGTAACAAAATTATAATCTAGCATCATCAAGAATACAAGAAGTGGGGAGGGTACAGTTCAGTGGTAGAGTATGTGCTTAGCATGCACGAGGTCTTGGGTTCAATCTCCAGTACCTCCATTAAAATAAGTACATAAATAAACCTAATTACGCCCCCCAAAATAAAAAATAATAATACTTTCAAAATTAAAAAAAAAAGAACACAAGAAGACAAGCAACATGAATGAGGGCACAAACAACCAAAACAGATTAGACACACCCCCAAACATGCAGGAATGAGAATCCGCAGGTCCAGGATATAGTAGAGGAATTTTGTTTGAAGAAATTAGAGTTGAAGAGTGTAAAACTAACAATTAACACTGACCCTTGATGAGTTAAGGATGTTAAGTTGTCATCTCTAGAGTAAACCACTAAAAGAGGATATAACTGCCAAAAATCAAGAAATCGAATTTTACATAATCCTCAATCAACTCAAATAAAGGAAGAAAAAAGATTGAAAATAAAAATATACAAGGTCAGACAAAAAGATGGCAGATTTAAACCCAAATGTATCAGTAATGTCATCAGATTTAAATAGAATAAATATATTACTAAAAAGATGAAGATTGTCATACTGGACTAAAAATTTGAATTTTATGCCCAAATACACACTTATTTGCAAAAGACACATCTAAAACATAAGGTGAGAAAATCTGAAAGTTAAAGGATAGAAAAATAAATGAAAGTTTTCTAACTTTCTGTTCCTCATTAAGAGTTAACAATTCTAAATTTATATATGCCCAATAACACAGTCTCAAAATAAATAAGCATAAATAGAACCACAAGGACAATAAGACACATCCACAACCATTTTGAGAAATTGGCTAATTAAGAAAAAATAAACATGATTCAAGAAATCACAATAAAAATTAAAAATAAGCCAGAATGAGTAAAAAATAAATACAATCAAAATACATATCCAAACTTGCAGGATATAGCTAAATCTATGCCAAATGGAAATTTAAATACCATATTGGAAAAAATAAAGCATGAAAATCAAAAAGCTAAGCATCCATTTTCAGAAGTTAAAGAAAAACAAATTTAACCCGAAGGATAAAAAGAAGAAAATAATACTTGTAAGAGCAGAAAATAATAAAATAGAAAACAAACATTCAATTGAGGGAAAGGAATGACAAAATTTACATGCTAATGGAGAATAATAAATAGGAAGAAAGAGGATGATAGAATAAAAGTCACAAGTCCCCAGTTTAGCAATGAAAAGGAGAACTTCACTAAAGAGATTACTAAACTGATAAAGGAGTGAAAATACAAAATAGTAAAATCCACCGTAGCACTCTTTTCATTTTCCATACATATATCCAGTTGATCCAGCATCATTTGTTGAAAACATGTTCCTTTCCCTATTGAATTGCTTTGGCACTTTCACTTAAAATCAGTTGATCACAAATGACATTTGTCCAAGATGGCAGCGTGGGAAGACCCTGAGCTCACCCCTCCCACTAGCACACCGATATGACAACTCCGCACAGAGCAACTATCTATGAGAGCAACCTGAAGACTAATAGCAAATATTTCCTACAACTAAAGATATAAAGAAGGAACCATGAGACAGGTAGAAGGGTACAGTAAAGACCCACACCCCTGGATGGGCAACTCAAAAGCTGGGGGACAATCACAATTAGAGAGGTTGTCCCCAAGACACAAGGGATCTGAGCCTGACAGTGGGCTCCCCAGCCCAGGACTCCCATACCGGAAAGACAAGCTCCCAAATTATCTGGCATTGAAGTCCAGTGGGGCTTGCATTTAGGGGAGCCAAAGGGCTGTAGCAAAGAGACACTCCAATCTTAAAAGGCACACACAAAATCTGACATATTCTGAGTCCCACTGAAGAGGCAGTGATTTGAAAGGATCCTGGGTCAGACCCACTTACTGATCTGAGAGAACTTCCTGGAGAGGCAGGAGGCAATGGGAACTCCCCATGGGGACACGATGCTGGCAGCAGCCATTCTTGGGTACTTGTTCTACCATGAGGACACTGGTGATGGCAGCTACCATTTGGAGTTCTCTTTCTAGTCTGTTAGTGCCAGGGGCTTACTCACCCACTAGCAGGCAGGCACCAGCTCCAGGCCCCACTGGCCCTGCAGCCAGCTGCACTAGGACATGGCCCTGCCCACCAGTGGGCCAGAACTAGCCCCAGGGCCCCCTGGACCAAGCCCAATCCACCAGTGGACCAGCAGCCACCTCACAAGGCAGGACCTGGTAGCCAACCAGCCAGAAGTCAGTCCCACCTACCAGCATGCCCGCAGTAGTTGGCCTCATCAGAACAGAAGGGCCCACACAGCCTACACTGGGGTACCCTTAGAGCATATAGCTCTAGTGACCAGAGGGGAGTATGCTGCAGGGCACCATAGGATGTCTCCTACATAAGGTGCTTCTCTAAGATCAGGAAATGTAACTGACCTACTTAATACATAGAAATTAACAGAGAATTAGGCAACATGAGAAGACATAAGAATTTTTTAAATAAAGAGATAAGATAAAACCTCAGAATAACTAAGTGAAGCAAAGATAAACTATCTACCTAATAAAGAGTTCAAGGTAATGTTCATAAAGATAATAAAATAAATGAGAAGACTGAACACACTGGGAAGTTTAACAAAGAGAAAATATAAAGAACAACAGAGCCAAAGGAAAAAAAAATGAAATAAAAAAAAAAACACTAGAAGGAATAAACAGTAGATTAAATGATACAAAGAAACATCAGTGAACTAGAAGTCAGAGTAGTATAAATCACAAGCTGAATGGAAAAAAGAAAAAAAGAATTTAAAAAAAATGACAGTTTAAGAGATAGTTTAACCATACTAACATTTGCATTACAAGGGTCCCAGAAGGAGAAGAAAGAGAGAAAGGGCCAGAGAACATATTTGAAGACATATAGTTGAAAACTTTCCTAACCAGGGATAAGAAACCAGGTCCAGGAATCACAGAGAGTATCAAACAAGATCAACCCAAAGAGATCCACACCAAGATACACTGTAATTAAAATGGCAAAAGTTAAAGAGAGAATCTTAGAAGCAGCAAGGGTAAAGCAGCTAGGTACATACAATGGGACTCCTATAGGAATATCAGTTGACTTTTTAGCAGAAACTCTGCAGGCAAGAAGCAAGTGACACAATACATTCAAAGTGATGAAAGGAAAAAACCAACAACCAGGAATATTCTACCCAGCAAATATATCATTCGTATGGGAAGGAGTTTATAGACAAGCAAAAGGTAAAAGAGTTCAGTACCACTAAACTGACTTTACGGGAAATGTTAAAGGCACTATTATAAGTGGAAAAGAAAAGACCCCAACTAGAAATATAAAAATTATGAAAGGAAAAACCTCATTGGAGATGGTAAACAGACAGTAAAGGTAGTAGATCAACTACTTACAAAGCTGGCGCAAAAGATAAAAGACAAAAGTAGTGAAATCACCCATATCCACAGTAAGTCACTAAGGGGTACACAAGACCAAAGCTGTAAAACACATGGTCAAAGATATAAAACATGAGTGAGGAGGAGTAAAACTACAAGTCTGCTAGAATGTGTTCAAACTGAAGAGATCATCAACTTAAATAATCATAAAGATGACATTTATGATATATATGTATGTTATTCTACATGAAACTTATGGTAACCACAAGCCAAAACCCTACAATAGATACATACAAAAAAAAAAAAGAGAGAGAGAGAAAGAAAGGAATCCAAACATAAAACTAAACATAGTTATCAAATCACAAGGAAATAGAGCAAAAGAGCAAAAGAAAAGAAAGGAACAAAAAGAACTACAAAAACAACCAGAAAACAATTAACAAAATGGCAATAAGCACAAATCTATCAGTAATTACTTTAAATGTAACTGGACTAAATATCCAAGCAAAAGACACAGAGTGGCTGAATGGATTAAAAAAAAAAAACCAATAACACAAGACCCATTTATATGCTGTCTCCAAGAGACTCACTACATATGTAAAGACACACACAGACTGAAAAATGAGAGGATGGAAAAAGATATTCCATGAAAATAGAAATGAAAAAGTAACAATACTTGTATTAGACAAAATGGACTTTAAAACAAAGACTGTAGCAAGAGACAATGACGGACATTATGTAATGATCAAGGAATCAATCCAAGAAGATACAACAATTTTAAATATATCTGCACTCAACACAGAAGCACCTAAATATATCAAACAAATATTAATAGACACAAAGGAAGAAATTAACAGTAACACAATAATAGTAGGACATTTTAACACCCCACTTACATCAGTGGACAGATCACCCAGACAGAAAATCAATCAGGAAACACTGGTCTTAAGTAACACATTATCAAATACTACATGTATTAAAAACTCCATATGAAACCAACAGGATATACATTCTTTTCAAGTTCACATGGAACATTCTATCTATCTATCATCCAGGATAGAGCACATGCTAGGCCACAGAAAAAAAGTCTCAATAAACTTAAGAAGATAGAAATCATATCAAGCACTTTTTCTGATCACATATTCTTCAAGAATATGCTTCCTTTTACATAAGTCATTGAGTTTGTTGATATAAAGTTATTAACAGTAACCTTATTATTATTTTAATTTTTGTATTCCCTATGTTGATAACCCCTTTTTATTGCTGATATTGGTGGTTTGTGTTCTTTTATTTCTTGATCTATCTAGCTAAAAGTTTGTCAATGGTGTTGATCTTTTTTAAAACCAGATTTGGCTTAGTTTGTTTTTTATATTATCTGCTTGTTTCCTAATTTGTTGATTCTGATCTTACCTTTAACTTCTTTATACTTAACTTGAATTTTATTTTGCTTTTTTTTCCACTCCATTTACTTAATATGAGATGTTAGATAATTGGGTTTAGGTCTTTCTCCTTTTACGAGTATTTAATCTGTAAGTTCCCCACTCAGGCAACTTTAGTATCATCCAAAACTTTTTGATGTGGTGTATTTTCACTGACATTTATTTTATTTTATTTTTTCATCATTAGAGCACTTTATTTATTTCTTCACTCTTAGTTTTTCCATGTTATTTTTCAGGACTAATAAAACAATGAGAAGACAATCTCTATGGGGCTTGTATGCAATTATGAGATTAACCTTTGGTCCTGACAATTAGAATTTTGCCACATAATGAGCAAAAACAGGTTGCATTTTGCACTAAAGAATTGGTCTACAAAAGCTAATTTCAGAAACAATATTTTCAAAAGATATATATGTTTCACCTAGAATATAATACTGAGAATATAATTATCATACTTAGAATCTAATTCTTAGGAAACAATCTTGCAACATGACAGTACTGGTAATATTTTAAAATATTTTGTTTTTCCCTAGTGATTTCTTGTGACTCATGATTTGATTGAAAGTCTTTGTTGAATTCGAAAACATTGGAGTTTTCTCAGAGATCTGATTGTTATTTATTTCTCACTTAAATTTGCTGTGGTCAGAATATACAGTCCTTACACTGTAATGCTGTAATCTTAGTGCACAGTCAGATGCAGTGTTCTACAAATGTCAATTAGAGTAAAATGGTTTGACAATTTTTTCATATCTTTTATGGCTTTCATGACTTCCTTGATTAGATGTTCTACCAATTGTGAGAGAAGGGTCATAAAATCTTCTATGATTATGGAATTGTCTCTTCTGTTTTAATTTAATGACAATCACTTTTTTAAGGCTTCATTAAGAACATTTCTAGTTGTTATGTCTTCCTAATAAGATGTTCTAGTAATCATTATTAAATGTCCTTCATTATCTCTTTTAACATTGTCTTGAAGTCTACTTTATGTCACTTTAGCCTTTAATGCTTGCTGTTTGCATACTATATATTTTTCCATTCACTTACTTTCAAACCATCTGTGTTTTTACATCAAAATTATGTCTCTTGTAGGTATCACATGTTAGAGTCTTCTACATCCACTCTCTCAAAAATTCCTTCTAATTGGACTGTTTGCACTTAATGTAATTATAAATACAGTTGCATTCAGGTCAGCAAATTTATAATATATTTTGTTTGTTCCCTTTGGTTTTTTTCTTCTAGGTTTATTGAGCTATAATTGACATACAGTAGTGTATAAGTTTAAGGTATACAGCATAATGATTTGATTTAATACAGTACGAAGTGATTATCACAATTAGATTAGTAAACATCCATCATCACATTCAGGTAAAATTTTAAAAAATATTTTTCTTGTGATGAGAACTCAGAATTCTCTCTTAACAACTTTCACATATGACATAAAGCAATGTTAATTATACTGATCACATTGTATAATACATCTCTGGTAGTTATTTACCGTATAACTAGAAGTTTGTACCTTTTGACCACCTTCAGCCAATTACCCCCCCCCCAAACCACTGCCTCTGGTAACCACAAATCTGATCTCTTTTTTTAATGAGTTTTTTGTTTGTTTTTGAAATAAAATTGACCTACGAAACTATGTTAGTTCCTGTTACACAACATAATGATTCAATATTTCTATACATTTCAAACTGATCACCACAGTAAATCTAGTAATGATTTGTCACCATACAAAGATATTACTTAGTTATTGACCATATCCCCACACTGTACATTCAGTACCCATGACTCATTTATTTTCTAACAGGAAGTCTGTACTTCTTAATTTCTCTCACCTATTTATTTTCTTTCCCTACCCACCTCCCCTTTGGCAACCACCTGTTTGTTCTCTGTACCTATTACTCTGTTTATGTTTTGTTATTTTTGTTCATCTGTTTTGTTTTGTTTTTCAGATTCCATGTGTAAATGAAATCATATGGTATTTATCTTTCTCTGTCTATTTCACTTAGCATAATATCCTCTAGGTACATCCATGTTGTTGCAAATGTCAGTATTTTATTCTTTTTTATGCCCGCGTAATAGTCCTGTGTGTGTGTGTTAATGCGCGCACACGTGCACATACATCTCCTTTACCAATTCATTTATTGATGGGCACTTAGGTTGCTCCCGTATCTTGACTATTGTAAATAATGCTGCAATGAACATAGAAGTGCATACATCTTTTCTAATAGTGGGTTTTGGGAGGGTTGTTTTGTTTTGTTTTGATTTGATTTCTTCAAACTACTATGCAGGAGTGGTATTGCTGGATCATATGTTAGTAAAAAATTATTTTTAGTTTTTTGAGGAATCTCCAAATTGTTTTCCATAAAGGCTGCACCAATTTACACTCCCACCAATAGTACACGAGGGCTCCCTTTCTCCATATCCTCATCAACACTAGTATTTGTCTTTTTGTAATAGCCATTCTGACAGGTGTGAGGTGATAGCTCTTTGTGATTTTGATTTGCATTTCTCTGATTAGAGATTCTCTGATGATTAATAGAGCATCTTTTCATGTGCCTGTTGGCCATCTGTATGTCTTCCCTGGAAAAGTCTATTCAGAACCTCTACACACTTTTTAATTTGGCTTTTTTGATGTTGAGTTGTATGACTTCTTCATATATTTTGGATATTAACCCTATACTGAATATATCATTTGCAAATACCTTCTCCTATTAGGTGGCCTTTTCATTTCATTGATAGTTTCTTTTGCTATGCAAAAGCTTTTTAGTTCGACGTAGTCCCATTTTATTATTTTTGCTTTAATTTCCCCTGCCCAGGGAGATATATCCAAGAATATATTATGAAGAATGATATCTAAGAGCACCTTGCTTCTGTTTTCTTCTAGTTTATGGTTTCAAGTCTCATATTTAAGTCTTTAATCCATTCTAAGTTTATTTTTGTGCATAGTTTGAGAGAGTAATCCAGTTTGATTCTTTGCATGTAGCTGTCTAGTTTTCCCAACACCATTTGTTGAAGAGGCGTCATTTCCCATCATATGTTCTTGCCTCCTTTGTTTTAGATTAATTGTCTCTATAAGTGTGGGTTCATTTCTGGGCTTTCTATTCTGTTCCATTGATCTATGTGTCCTTTTTTGTTCCAGTACCATACTGTTTTGATCACAGTAGTTTTGTAATACAGTTTGAAATCAGAGAGCATGATAACTTCAGCTTTGTTATTCTTTCTCAAGATAGTTTTGGCTATTCAGGGTCTTTAAGTTTTCCATACAAATTTGAGAGTTATTTGTTCTAGTTCTTTGAAAAATGACATTGATATTTACATAGGGAGTGCACTGAATCTATAGATTACCTTGGGTAGTACGGGCATTTTAATAATATTAATTCTTCAAATCCATGAATGCTATATATCTTTACATCTGTTTGTGTCATTTTCAGTTTTTTTCATCAATGTCTTATAGATTTCTGAGTACAGGTCTTTTACCCCCTTAGTTTGATTTATTCTTTCAGGTGCAGTGGAGATCAGATTTGTGGTTACCAGAGGTGGGGATAGAGGGAAGGGAAATAGTTCTAAGATAAATACTAGGGATGTAATGTACAACATGCCCAGTATAATTATCACTGACACATATTATATATGAAAATGGTTAAAAGAGTAAATCCTGCTCTTTTGCTCAGGCCTGTGGCATCAGCAGGATGGGCAAATGTCACAGTCTTTGTACTGCCAAGAAGTTCCACAGCCACCAATGAGACCAGAAGTGGCATGATAAATAGTACGAGAAAGCCCAATTGGGCACAGCACTTCTCATGCAAAAGGAATTACTTGTGCTTGGAAAAGTAGGGGTTGAAGCCAAATAGCCAAATTCTGCCATCAGGAAGTGCGTCAGGGTTCAGCTAATCAAGAATGGCAAAATAAATAAGTTAATATTATATATATAAATATAAATATAAATATATATTTATATTTATCACAACCTTTGTTCCCAATGATGGTTGTTTGAATTTTACTGAGGAAAATGATGACGTTCTGGGTGGCTGGATCTGGCTGCAAAGGTCATGCTGTCGGCGACATTCCTGGAGTATGCTTTAAGGCGGTCAGAGCAGCCAGCGTCTCTCCTTTGGCCTTGTACAGAGGCAGGAAGGAAAGGCCAAGGTCGTGAGTTTTGATGGTGAAAGCACAATAATAATAGATTTTCATGTGTCCAAAAATAAGCAAAAAAAGAATAAATCCTGAGAGTTCTCACCACAAGGAAAAAAAATTTTCTATTACTTTCTTTATGCATTTGTATGAGATGTTGGATTTTTATTAAACGTAATGTGATAATCACTTAATGATGCATGTAAGTCAAACCATGATACTGTATGCCTTAAATATATGCAGTGCTGTATAGCAATTATATCGCAATAAAACCGAAGAAAAAACTGAATATAAACTGTATATTGAGAAATATAATTTGCACCTCTTTCTGCATTTGACACCTCCTCACAGGTAATAATTTTTCCTAGTTCCCAATGTATCTTTGCCATAATTCTGCTAACAAATTGTAATAATGCCTTTTTGAAAGGATCAAAAGCAACCGTACCTCAACTCATTCTTCTTAGCTTATTTAAGAAAAAAAACCCTAAAATCTCTGATACACATTCTAATAAAACTTTTAGATTTCATGGAAGAATATAATACCATCAAGGCCCATAGGCAAAAACAGAATTAGACTGACATTAGACCTTTCAAAATCAACAATATAAAACAAAGCAACAATGGAAGAGCATTTTTTGAAAAAATCAATGAGAGAAAAGGTAAAGCAAGGATTTAAATCCAGCCAAGCTGTCTTTCAAACATCCAGGCTGTAGAAAAATGATATTCAACATACAAGAACTTAGGAATTTCAGCGCCCATTAGCCCTTTCTGAAGACTCTTTTAAAGCAGGTGTACATTTTTTAAAATGGGCCAGAGAGTGAATGTTTTATACTCTGTGTGTCCTAAGATCTCTATTGCAACTACAAAACTCTGCAAATGTAATACAGAAGCAGCTATTAGCAATAAATCAATCAATGGGACTGTATTCCAATAAAATTTTATATGCAAAATCTAGCAGCAGCCAGATTTGGTCCACAGGTCATACTTGCTGACCCTTGTACTAGAGAATGAGTTTCCTCAATCACTACTGGGAAAACTTCAACAAAAGAACTAAGCCAGCATTTTAAAATACTGACATGTATGTACATCTAAGATACAGATATAAATATATAAATATAAATAAATATATAGATTAAGTGAAAGACTATTAGAAAATCATTGTTACATGATAAAGTAAAAATAATGCAACTATTAACCTGTTAGTAAATGGGAGAGAGACAAAAACAGAAAAATCTCATTGTTGTACAAGCAACAGGTAGTCATAAAGATATTGAAAAAACCTGAAAATCCAGATAATAAAGGTTAAAAAGTGCATTAGGTACTAAAAGCATTAAAAAAGACTTAAGCATAAAAGTAACCACTAGAATAAAAACACTAATATTTCCAAATGTCAAAATAAATTATCAATGAACAATGCATACACACCTTATAGAGAAATGAATATAACTACTATTACAAGAAGACACACATAATAAAAATATTATATCAGAGTAGAGATTAAAATTAACAGTCATATCAGTAAATATGAATTTCAAAAGGTTTAAAATAAAGGAGTAGGGAAAGATAACACCAGGTAACAGAAACACACAAACAAAAAAGCAGGTATAGTAATCTTGATATCAGACAAAGGAAACATAACAGAGAAGGACATTTTTTAATGGTAAAGCCACAATTTTGGCAGATAATAATGCAAGTATAACATTCATGAATACTTATAAATTAAGTAACAGAGAAACAGCCTGTATGAAGCCAAACTACAAGAGTTGCAAAGACTGAAACACAGTAATTGAAGACATAAATGCACCACATTCAGTATAAGACATGGACAAAAACTACAGAGACAAAATATTTAAACAACACAATCTATAGGAAAGATACTATGGATTTATATGAACACTACACCCTGAAGACAGAGAATACAAATTTTCTTCTGATGCTCATGGCACATTCACAAAGTTGTTGATGCAATATACAAAGATTAGAAAGAAAATGCCAGTAACTTCCATAAAGTAGAAATATTTTTTAAACATTTCTAATGTAATAAAATCAGAAATTACTAACAACAAAAACAACAACAAGGCTTTCTATATGCAAAGTTAAAAACCTTTTCAAACAACTTTTTGGTAAAAGGAGAAATACAAAGAAAGTATAATTTTTAAAAGGAAACAATGAAGCACTGCCTATGTCTAAGGATACATTTTAAAGCAGTGGTCAGACGAAAATCATTTCACAAAACATATTTATCAATAAAAATGAAACAAATCAATTATTTTCTCAATATAAAAACTAGAAAAAGAACAAAGTAAACCACAATAAAGGAGGGGAATTATAAAGTTAAAGCCAAAATTAAGGACATAGAGAACAGAGAAATAGTAGCTCTCATTAATAAGCCAAATCCTGGATTTTTTTCTTTTAAGTTAACAAAATAGACAAACCACAGGTGAACTTGATTGTGGGGGGTGAGAGAGAGGATAAAGCACAAATATTCAAAATAAGAAAATATAAAAAAGGAAATAACTACTGAAAGAGGAGGAATTTTTTTAAAAATCATGAATGACTAACTTGGAGATCTCTGTGACAATAAATTTTCAAATTGAGATGAAATGTACAGCTTCTTAAAGAAATAAAAATTACCAACACTAACTTCATTTGATTTAAGAAGCTTAGACCTACTTCCAAGGAAACAGAGAAAGTTACTAAAGAAATGACTAGTCTGCCTCCCCCCAAAATAAATCAGACACAGATGGTTTCACAGAGGAATTACACTGAACATTCAAAGACCAGATAGTCCCAAGCTCTATAATTTATTCCAGATTATTGGAATTATTATTTGTATATATTTATATAAATTACATATTTATATAATTGTAATATATATTTATATAATTATAAAAGAAAGCTTATTTCTAAGTAATTCATTTCAATAGAAAGATCTTAGAAAATGTACTTAAATTCATTTTGTTTGCCTATGCAAACACAGAGATTGCACACTCATATCGGTATATTAAACAGAAACCAAAAACCAAGAGGGGAACCAAGCTGCACGTCACTCCTAGAGGTCATAGTGCAATCTAGTGTTTCATCATTAGGGAACTTCAAGTTAGTCAGGATGAAAAAGAATAAAAATGAGTTGCATTTTCCTGTCATCACTGGGTTCTTACCCCACAGATGTTTATCTCCTCTAGACTACATTGTGAACCATCCCCACCCCCACTCCACATGCATCTGTTCAGTTCTTTATACACCTTCCTAAAGCAGGTATGGATTGTTGAGCCACATCCCATAGGTAAGGAGAGCAAAGGGTGATAAACTTGTAGTGCTGGATGGGGATCCAAGGTATCAACATAAACTCACTTAGTTTAATATATAAACAAACATTGACAGAAACAGACATGGATGTGTAGATGTGTGTGTGTTTGTGTGTTAACACACATACATGTATGCCCAGCTGTTTCCTGAGAAAGGCTAAAATCAGGGACACCTAAAGTTGCAGCAAGCATATCTAGCACCCAGATCTTGGTTTCTAAATACCCTTCTCCAGTAAAAGGGATGAGAGTGTTTTTTTTGGAGAAGCCAGGACTAGGGCATGTAAAATACAAAGTAAATTAGGAACATTTTATGATGCCAGAAAATTAGGAAATGCTTCAAAATGAATGCAGGTGAGTCCAAAAAATACAAGAGCTAACATGAAGCTCCTCCTAATGGCCAACATTGGAACAATTTGAGCAAGAAAATAAACAATGATAGTATTGAGTGATAACCTATAGAACAAAATAAATATCCATGAGATTTTACTCATGCAAATACATATTTAAATAAATAAAGGAGAAAGATTGTTCTTCTTTACAGATACTCTTTATGTAACAGAAAAGAACAAATCTGACTCCATATTAGATCTGTTCCTTTGGCTTTAACCCTGTGCCCTGTTTCCTAGGCTTAGTCCTGCTGTTTCTGCACCTTTTGTAAAACAATGTTGCCTTTAGCCTGAAATAGACAGGAGAGCCTGTTCTCAAGGCTCTGACCTTTAAGGATATTAACACTCTTGCACTTGTATAAAGATAACAAGCAGCAGAACAGAAAATAACACTTGTTTTGTTAGAGGTTTTATAGGAACACCATGCCCTGACCCACATGGACAGCTACAAGAACAAAGAATTCCTGCACCAAGAAGTTTGCAACAACCAACCACACCCCCTCCCCTTTTTAGTGTAAAAGGAGCCTGAATTCTGACTTGGTAGATATTAGTCTGCCATCCTCTTGGTCTGCCAGCTTTTTGAAAAAAGTCACTATTCCTGCCTCAACACCTCATCTCCCGATTTATTGGCCTGTCATGTGGTGAGCAGAACCAGTTTGGACTCAGTAACATTTAGTTAACAAATGTGTAAAAAACAAGGATAAACAAAGTCAATACTAGGCAAACACTGAAAGTTATTGTTGGTGGCAAAGAGCTATTGATAAATGCTAAAATCAGTGAAGAAATGTTTGATAAAAAACATAATATCAATATAGTCCCAAAGTAGCTCCCCACAAGATAATTTATCAGTGTTTCACTTTATAGTAGAGGAAAGTGGCAGATACCACATTAACCAAGTGACCAATGTTAAAATCAGCAATAAGACATGCCAGTATCTGTACCAACATGATGCACTGAGAAGGGAATTCTCATTTTTGAGACATTTTAAGAAATTTAAAATTACTTAAAAGTAGAGGTTTAAAAATATTATACTATCTCCAAAAGGTCAGAAAAGCATTTTGCTGAAATATCCATGCATTGTCATTATTTCCTGTTCTCAGTAGCCAAAAAGTTACCTGATTTGAGGCAGTAATACATAAAAATCTATTTCCTTGCTGTTTTCTCAAAAGAAGGGAAAAGCTGCATATATAAAATCTTAATCATTTTACTCATCATTCTTAAAATATTACAACCTAAGAATGTCTTGCTCACTCTCACTCATGATGATCTGTTTCCCCGTGTATTTTGCAATTTCAAACTGTGAGCTCACATTTGTAGAGTGCTATCTGTGGGAATATTGAATGGAGGTTTCCCCTAACGTATTAAAATTTTAAGAAGAGACTACTACAATCTGGGAAAAAGTGGGGCCAAAACTCTGCAATGAAAATCTTTAAATATTTAATGTGTCCATCAGTTCAGATCCAAGACAGTTTCATTCAAGATTTTCTTCTAAGGGTAAATACTTCTATATTGAACTTGTTTATATATGCTCTGCCTCCAAGAGTCATCCAGACAATCATAAACATAGCTTTAAAGGCCACTTAACATCCAAATCCCTATAAAAAGGATAGTCAATATTCCTTAGCAGAGACTATTTCATTGATTAACTTTAAAAACTGCAAGATCTAAGGATTTCCATTTCTCAAATTTACAAAGACTCAAAATGCCTATAGCTTTCTTTGTACCAACTCCTCAATGATTTGACCAAATTTTCTAGAAGACAGTCTGACCTTGGTAACAAAAGTCACTGCAACATGGCTTAATGGGCCCAAGTGTTTCACTGCTTTCCAAAGACAGAACAGTGCTGACTCATTGTCTATTTCCAAGTGGGGCACGTTACAGAGCCAGTAGCCACATGAAATGAGACATTGTGACAGAGAAGAACAAACCTGACTCCATATTGGATCTATTCCTTTAGCTCTAACCTTTTGTGTTCCTTGCCTGTGCTTAGTCCCACTGGATCTGCACCTTTTGTAAAACAATGTTGCCTAGAGCCTGATATATACATGACAGCCCTTTCTCAAGGCCCAGCCTCCCAGCCTTGACCTTTAAAGTCTTTAAACACTTTTCCTTCATATAGATTAGAAAGTTGCAGAACAGGAAATAACGATTGTCGTGTTGGAAGTTTAAAGGAATACTGTGACCAGTCCTATGTGGACAGCTTCAAGAAGAAACGATTTGGGCACTAAGAGGTCTGCAGCAACCAGCCACACCCCTTGCCCTTTTAGTATTACAGAAGCCTGAATTCTACCTCGGGTACAATGGTTCTTTGGGACCCTGCTCCGTCATCTTCTCAGCCTGCTGGTTTTTCAAATAAAGTCGCTATTTCTTGCCCCAGCACCTCACCTCTTGATTTACTGGCCTGCCATGTGGCAAGTAGTATGAGCTTGGACTTGGTAACAATATTAGACCCAAAATGTATGCTAGGGAGCTCAGGTCCAAAATGGCAGGGAAAAGGATCAAGAAACCCTCAAAATCTGAAAGAGATCAAAGGTAGATATTATACATCAGTTATGAAACCAGGGCTTTAGGGCTATGACAGGAAGATGAGGGCAAACCAGTCTGAAGGGAATGGCCCCTGGGGCAGGGACCCAGGTATCTATGACTGCGTGGTTAAGAGTTTTTTTAGAACCTCTGTGTACAATACTTCATACTTTTCTGGGCTGACATTGGTTTAATTCATGAATAGGCTGAACTAGCTTTTAATTAAAATGAATAATAAAAAATAAGAGAAAGCATTTTTGAGTACCGTCTGTGATGAGCTCAACACAAGGCTCAGTACTTTAAATATATGATCTTACTGGTTCTTCACAAACAGCTGCAAGATTAGTATTAATCTATTCTAAAGACAAGGAAATTGAAGCTTAGAGGTCCCAAGTAACTTGCATAAAATTTTGCAGCTAGGAGGTGGCAAAGCTGGGATCTAAACATGGATCACTCTGATGCTAAGTTTGTGTTCTTAAACATTGTGCTAAGCTGTTAACCTGAACTGGATGAGGCTTCCTGGACTTGGGGTTGGTCCACAGGCCACCCCAAGTGTGCCCTCTGTAGTGCTCTCATGGTCCTGGGATACTCATGGCATCGGCAAGAGCTTCCAATCCACCTATTTCCCATCATGTCAGAGGCTAGATCCAGCTGCCATACAACTCTGGTTGAGGCTGATGAAGTTGTTGAGAGTGGTCATGGAGAGGAGGGGCAGAGTGAGGCTCTGCTGAGTAAGGATGAGGGGGAGCACAATGGACTAGAGTATCTGGGGATGAAATAGCAGAGTTGACAGCATCTGGATCTTAAAGTGAGTCCTACAAGTGATTTTTCTGTTTCGAAAAATGATAGAGGATCTTGCCCAGTTGCCCAGTTGCCCAGTTGATTGTTGTCCCCTCTGGGTTTAGGCCCTGTCAGAATGAGCACTAGGCTGCCCCACAACAACACAGAGCTGAGGAAGGTATGCATCTGAACTGGCCTCGTGAAGGTTATACTTGGAGATTTAGTTGATCCTAAACTCCCCACACTTTAGACTACTCAAGTTGAATAATCATTGAACTTCCTGGAAAACTACAATTTGTACAATACTTTGAACAAAATTTAAAATGCAATAATCAATATTTCATTCCCCTGTTGACTTTCTAGATCGACGGTATGGTATCAGGAAAATTTAAAGAATTACTCTGTTTAAGACTTACATCGAAACATGGAGGTTGGAAACTAAGGCATGGGTGTATCCATTAGCTGAAATCAGAAACCCTCCCTGTTGGTTTCAGCACCAAAATCACCTGTTTGAATTAATACCTGAACCAATGTCTATTTCAGAATTTTCTTTAATTATTAGAAAGTGGCAACTTTGTTGGGTTGGTTTTGTTGACACTAAGTTCAGACACAAATGAAATCCCTTTATCTTTTCTAGGTGAAAATCTATTATATATCTATAGTTGCTATAAAATTTTTAAAAATCAATATAAGTAAATTTTATAAAATGATACTGACTTATTAAGATGAATATAATCAATGCTTTTAAGTATCTGAATGATCAGGATACAAATTTTACAGGCAACAGCGAGACAAACTCCGCCTTGCTGCAGAACAATGAACATAATGAGAAGAAACAGATGTAAGAGCCTTTCCCAGTGTCAAGGTGACTAAGTCAAGATGCCCAGTGTGGCTCCCCTAATTGCCCAAGAAAAACTAGAGTCAGTTAGAGGGAATAAAAGGAGCTGTAAAGAAGATATAAGAAATAATAAAAGATTAAAAAGTCCCAAGTGGTCTACAAATAAATTAAATATCCAAGAAAGTAAATATGATATGGCTCTTTTCAAAGAACCATTATTACTCTGATACAATTATATGAGGTGGTCCAACGTATAGGGGAGTAAGGAAACACAAGCATGGTCCTAATAGATTCAGAATGGGATGTAGGCTAGGGGAGGGTGTGGTTCTGCAGCTTCCATCAGTCCCTGGGAGTGCCCTGTATGTTATAATTATCACTCTGGCCTCAAAGAAGAAATAGGAAAATAAAATGAACACTGCAAAATATTCCCAAATATTCCCTCGCTAATGTATCTAAACAAACAGAAAAAAAAAAAAACCTGTTAGAAACATCATTGCATTTGTGAAATATTCCAGGTCAATTTTAAAGACCATGTTAATTGGTTTTATTTTGCTGAAGACCGATTTGTTTTGTTATAGTGAGATAAATATAGTTTGAAATACTCCTCAAAGAAAACTCAGTTGCTAATATAATTCATGTTTTGGAACTATTAATAACTTTAGAAATCATCAATTATTGAACTCAAGAAAATTAAAAAACAAAGAAACAAATAAAAAGGGATGTGGGAGGAGTTTAACCATGCAATGGCCAATGGCCAGATGAAGAGTCCTGCAGGCCCACTCACCAGCAAAATAGCCGTAAGTGGTGAAAAAAAATTTTATGAAAGTCTCTGGAATTTGTCCTAAGGGCATATAGCCAGTGAAGGGACACTTATTCAAGAAAATCTTGATAAGAACAAGTGTCAGTGGCACTTGAATTATGATCCACTCCTCACCCTGGACTCAGAATGATGGCGACTCTCTGGGGATGTTCAAGAACACAGGGCTCCCTCTCCCTCAACTCACACTGAAGAACTACAATCTCTTCCTGGGAGGAGCAGATACTAGCTTTCCTTATCTCTCCAGCTCTCTATTGCAGAGTGTAATTGCAGGAGAGCCTGGCCAAGAAATCGAGGTTCTCGTCCACCACCCAGTTGCCATTCATGTGAAAATTCTACCTGAGGTGCATCAGAACAAGAACACTGGGACCCCAATTGCCTCCACTCTGCTCAATTTTAGGGTGGAAATTTCACAGCAGGAGAGGCAAGCCTAGAAGACCAGACACTTCTGACCCCACCCAGTGCTTTCATCATAAAGCAGATGTGTCACTCCAAGAGAAAGAGGCCACTGCCCCTGCTCCTAGCTATTTAGCAGTGGCTCAGAGATTTTGCCCAGGAGGAGAGGCAGGAAAGAAAAGAGAGCTCTGGAACTCTCCCCAAAGGAACTGATTTTATTTAAAACAGGGTGTTGGGAAGTTCAAGCCTTAGGATGCTCTCAGAAACAATGGAGATTTGATGGTAAGCAATTAAGAGGAAGCTCTTATCTCCCTGAGAGTAACAAGATAAACTATAGGCCATCTAGTTTACCAGAGGGAACCAAGGAAAGAGCTAAGAATAACCCTTCTGGGGTCTGAACAAACCTCAAAGATTAGCCTCAAAAACTATCCCAGCAAAGGGAAGCAAATTTAACGGGACCACTCTGTGGAGAAATTTATGATCCAGGGCATTGTAAAAAAATACTAGAGCAATAATTTGGGAATTAGTGGAGCCTAACAGCTATGTATGATAACAGAGGTAAAAATCTTAATAGAAAGATCAGGAAAAGAGATAGTTAAAGAGACATATAAAAACAAATGGAAAATGGTATACATAAATACTACCTTCTCAGTATTTACATTAAATGTAAGTGGAATAAATGCACCAATTAAAAGGCAGATATTGGCTGAACTGATTTTTAATATGATCCAACTATATGCTATCCACAAGCAGTTCATTTTAGATTCAAAGACCCAAATATGTTGAAAGTAAAATTATGAAAAAATATATACCGTATTAAAAGAAAAACAAAAAAGAGTAGGCATGGCTATACTAATTCCAGACAAAATTGATTTTAAGATAAAAATTGTTTCAAGAGACAAAGGATGACATTTATAATGGTTTCATATAAATAAAATCCACAGCAACCCCCCTAGGGGGATGAATCAGCAGCCAGAGTTGCTAAAATACATTAGCTAAGGTTTCCAGTTTTCAGCAACAACAGGAAAATACAATCTATATTCTAGGGGGAAAAACAGTGAATAGAACTATCTGTAAGGTGGGCACAGGTGTCAAGCTTAGAAAAGACTTCCAAGCAGAATTTTAAATATGTTCGGAGAACTAAAGGAACCCATGCTTAAAGAACCGAAAAATGATGACAGTGATAGCATTAGGTAGAGAATATCGTAAAGATTATTTTTAAAGAGAATACAATGGAAATTCCATAAACTGAAAAATAGGAGTGAAATGAAAACTTTACCAGAGGAGGTCAGCAACATATTTCAGGTGATATAAAAAGACTCACTGAAAATGAAAATATATCAACAGAAATTATCCAATCTGAAGAACAAAAAGAAAAAAGAATGAAGAAATATGAAAAAAAATGATCAAGAACTGTGGAATACGAACAAGTGAACCAACATAACTAGTGGCAGTCCCAGAAAGAGAGACAAATACAGTATTTTAAAGGGAAAAAAGAAGGGAGAATAATGTCTTGGAATATTAACCAAAAACAACCCAAATACTCATTTGAATTTTTAAAAAAAATAATCTACAAATCTGAAAAATTCAAAGAAATACAAGTAGGACAAACACAAAGAGATCCACACTTAGATGCATCATAGTCAAACTATTAAAAGACAGACAAAAAGGTCTCAAAAGCAGCAACAAAAAATGACTGTATATGCATAGGGAAAAAATAATGATTAACAGCTTACGTCTTATAAGAAGTAATGGAAACCAGAGGGCAGTAGATGACAGATCTAGAGTGCTGAAAGAAAAAAACCCTTTCAACCAAGAATTCTATATTGATCCAGCAAAATTACCCCTTGGAAACGAAGGCAAAAATAAAGGCATTCATGTACAAAAACTAAGAGAATGTGCGGCTAACAGACCTGTTCTACAAGATATACTAAAGGACTTTCTTCAGACTGACACCATATGGCAACTCAAGTCCATACAAAGAAATTAAGAGCCATGGAAAGGTAATTACATACACACACACACACACATATATATACACATATACATATACATGTATATACACATATATATAAATAATATTGTGTGAATATATTTTTATATTCTCTTTATTTAAAAATATCATAAAATACTAACAATGATCATGAAACTGTACATTAGGCATATAACAAAGATATATGTGATAATAAAAGCACAAAGGAGAGAGAAAAAACTGGAGCTATGCTGGAGGAAGATTTATATATTTTACTGGAATTAACTTACTATTAATCTGAAGTAACTGTAATAAATTCAGATGCATGTTATAGGGGTTAATCCCTACATAACCAATAAGAAAATAATTCAAAAATATGGTGCAAAAAATAAACAAAGAAAAATATTTAAATGGTACCTAATAAAATATTTAGCACAAAGAAAGCAGTAAAAGAGAAGAGAGGGGCACAAAAGAAATGAGACATAGGAAAATGTCAGACATAAACCCAACCATATGAATAATTTTATTAAATGAGAATAGATTCACATCAAATTCAAATCAGAGAGAAACTGACAGACTGGATTTTTTTTTTGATGATAGCTCATGCAAGCAACCACCAACGAGGGCTGAAGTGGCTATATCATTGTCAGTCAAAATAGACTCTAACACAAAAATATTACTAAAGAAAAAGAGGAATATTTAATAATGATAAAAGTTCGATTCATTTGGATGATATAGTAATTATAAAATACATGTGCTTCACAACAGATCCTCGAGCTATATGAAGCAAAAATTGATACACCTGGGGAAAAAAATCATCAATTCAACAGCAAGAGTTGAAGATGTCAACATCCCTACTCTAAATAATTGATAGAACAACTACACAGAGTACAGGTCATGTATGAGACTTAAAACTATTTACAAGCATGACGTACCTGACATGTATAGAAC
This sequence comes from Camelus ferus, assembly GCF_009834535.1. Taxonomy (NCBI): domain Eukaryota; kingdom Metazoa; phylum Chordata; class Mammalia; order Artiodactyla; family Camelidae; genus Camelus; species Camelus ferus. Next base: position 7,781,974 of record NC_045700.1, on the reverse strand, counting down.
CTGCCACCAAACAGCAGGATACATACACTTTTCAAGAACAAGTGCAGTATTCTCTAGGAAAGACAAAATGCAAGGCCATAAAGCATGTCTCAATAAAATTTAAACAACTGAACTGATGCAAAATATGTTCTATGACCACAACTGAATTAAATTACAAGTCAAAAACAAATAAATATAGGCAATCCTCAAATACTCGTGATTTAAAAAAAGACATCCCAATAACCCATGCATCAAAAAAGAAATTACAAGAAAAATTAGAACATACTTTGAACCAATTGAAAATGAAAATCCACGTAATTTAAAGGGACGTAGAGAAATGGTGCTTAGGGGAAATGTATAGCTTAAATGCTTATACAAAAATATAAAAAAGCTCTCAAGTTAATAACCTAAGTTTCTACCCTAAGAACAAATGGCGGAAAAAAGAGAACACTAAATCAAGAGCAAGTAGAATAAACTGTGGTGCCAACTGTTGCCTGCCAAGGCCCTTTGACTCCCAAACTTCCAGCCCTTAGACATCTGCCTGCTCCTCTCTGGAAGACAAAGTACATCCTTTCCTGACATGTGTTTGCCTTAACAGCCCTGGGAAATGGCTCACCTCATCATAGCTCACGCTGACTTGTCCCAGCCCACACTTCCTCTTTATCTGAGTCAAAAACCCCACCATCCTGCTGGTGTCAGCCCATGTCTCCATCTTACTGGAGTCATAAATCCACTATCCTCCCGTATACCAAAGCCCCTTGCATCACTTACAGCCAGTCAGAAATCTATTCCCCATCCCTTTGTGTTCACAGCCTCTTCCTCAATAAAAGACCCTGCACCTTCACAGTCTGGGCTCACACAGGCACCTCTCGTCTGTGTGGTCACTGGTGTCCATGACAGTGTACCTAATAAATTCCTTTCCTATTTTCACTCTTGGTCTTAACCACCTGAATACCAGCCCTCCATGTCCACCAACAGAAATGAAAGAATATTAGAGCCAATATGTGTGAGCACATCTGACTGTCCTTTAGGATTACCACATTCTGTTGATTCCTATTTTGTAATTGGCTTTATTCCTTTGATACCTATGTAAGTTTAAAAAGCTAAAGATCTAATCTGTTCTTAGAAACAATAATCGGTACATATATGTAAACTAAAAAAAAGGTGCAGTATCCTCTATGTATGTATTTACATGCCATATAATGCGTATGTAGTGTCAAACTGTAATAAAAAGAGCAGAAATCAATGAAATAGAAAACAAAAAAAATGTACAAAGAAAATCTATGAAATTAATCTGACCTCCAAGGCAGCAGGCCCAGAAACCTCACTGGCCTGCCTCTAGGCACCTGGATCTATCCAGAGGACCACTCAAATGAGAAGCTCCAGGTGGCAAAGGCAAGAGGAAACCAGGAACTGAGAGTTGGCTGAAAAGAAACTTGTTGGAAATGGATTTTCTTTCTGGCTAATTCAGGAGTCTGAGGAAGTTTTTCTCAGGCTGAGAATTTTAAGGACATACATGTCTATAACGGAAAAAGAGGAAGTTCATGAAAATATAAAATGTCTTTGTCAATGAGAGAATAGACATTTTTGGATGAAATGTACTACAAGCTAAAGCTTAGAAAGTAAGGTCTATAAAGGCTCCCAGCTAAGAAAAATAAAACATAATATGTTTCCAATTGAAGAGATTATCCAATGATTTAATATGGAAAAAAAAAGAAAATCAATGAAATTAAAATTTCCATTTTTACAAAAGATCAACAAAATTGTCATACTTTGCTTAGACAGATCAAGAAAAAAAAAGAGAAGACACAAATCACCAAAATCAGAAATGAAAAAGGAGCTATCACTAATGAATTTACAGAAATAAAAACTTACTATAAGGCAATATTATAAACAACTTATGCCAAAAATTAGACAACTTAGATGAAATAGTCAAATTCATAGAAGACAAAAATTACTAAAATTTACTCATAAAGAAAGAAAAAAATCTCCACTGACCAAAAGAAATTGAATTAGTGAAAACAAACACACAATTCTTTCCACAAATTAAATTCCAAGCCCAGATGGTTTCACTAGAAACTTTTATTGAGTATTTCAAACCTATCCTTCACAAACTCTTCTACAGAGAATACTTCTCAACTCATTCTGTTATACTCATTCAATGTTATGCTAATACCAAATCCATACAAAACATCCCATGAAAATAATAATACAGACCAATATCCCTCATGAATATAGATGCAAAAATCCTCAACAAAATAAAAGTAAATTGAACTCAACTACTTAATATACACCATGACCAAGGGAGAATTTATTTCAGGAATGCAAAGCAGACTTAATATATGAAAATCAGTTCATGTAGTATACCATATTAATAGATTCAAATTTATAGATTCAAGGTTAAAAATAATACAATCATCTTAATAGATATAGACAAAATATTTGGAAAAACTCCAATATATATTTCTGATAAAAATTCGCAACAAACTAGGACTATATACTAACTTTCTCAACCTAGTAAAGAATGTCTACCAAAAAAAAAAAAAAAACCTACAACTAACATTATGCATAATAGTGAAAACTGAATACTTGCCCCCTAAGGTTAGAAATAAGGTAGGGATGTCAATGGTCATGACATTGAACTTAGAGGTTCTAGCCAACAAGACAGGAAGGAAAAAGAGAAGGAAAAAGGAGGGTAGCTGGGGGAGAGCAGGGAAAGAGTGAGCTAGTTAAATGCATTCAGATCAGAAAAGAAATTAAAATGTCTTTATTTGCAGATACATGAAATAAAACTCTAAGGGATCCAAACAGCTACTAGACTAATAAGTAGGTTCAGCAAGGTCATAGGATACATGTCAATATTAAAGGATCAATCGTATTTTTATATAATGATAACATATAATTGAAATATAAAATTAAAAGAACAACTGCATTCAAAATAGCATCAAGAAGAATATAACAGACAGTTATAAATTTTACAAGAGAAATACAAAACTTGTAACAAAATTTTTAATTGCCCTTCAAAATGCACCATTAAGGAAATTAAAAGAAAGCCAAAGACTGGGAGAAAATATTTGTAAATCACGTATTTTATGAAGGATTTGTATCCAGATCATATAAAGGACTCTTATGACTTAATAAAAAGGAAACAATCCAAGAGGAAAATGGAGAAAAGATTTGAATGGAGATGGCTAATAACATGAAAAGATGCTGAATATCCCAATTCAATACCATTTCACACCTGCTAGAATGTCTACTATCAAAATGAAAGATAACATGCGATAGTAAGGATGTAGAGAAATAAATCCTGCTACATTGCTGGTGGGAATGTAAAATGATATAGTCACTATGGAAACCACTCATGGTAATTTCTTAAGAAGCTAAACTTATGATAAGACTTAGCATCTACCCAAAAGAAATTACAACATATGCTCACACAAAGACTGATACAGAAATACACACAAATTTTTGGATAATAGGCAAATAAAATATGGTATACCCATACAGTGTAATACTATTCAGCAATAAAACAAATTAACCTAAGATATATACTAGAACATGGATGAACCTCAACATCATTATTCTGATCTAAAGAAACCAGACAGAAAAAACGACACAGTATAGGAGTCCTTTTGGATGAAATGTACAGGAAAGGCAAATCAATAGATAGAAGAAAAAGATGAGTGATTGCCTGGAGCCAGAGTTGGGAGCTAGAACTGCCTATAAATAGGCATGAGGGGCATAGGGGATGAAAACATTTGAAATTTACTACAAAATATTGGATTGTACACTTTAAATGAGTGCACTTTATGATATGTAAGTTGTATTTCAATGAGCAGCTCTAAAGATTCCAATGTTTTACCCCACCAAGACAAAGAGAAGTAAAAAACTGAGAACAAAAATGCCAAATGAATACCAATTTACACCTGGAACAAACATGAGTTGAAGGAGGGACTTTCAAAGCCCAATCATGAAACAGCAGCCAGACTTTTCCCCTCCATATTCTGTGTGTTCAGTGTGGAAAGAGACCCAGAAGAGAAAGGGTGAACTTTTTCAGTAGGGAAGTGAGGAAGCAGAATATAAGTCATGACTCCCTGACAGATCTGGAGGGTCTACCTGAGTCACTTGATTACATCAACACAATTCATTATGAGTTAAAGACATAGACTTCAGTGATTCAAGAGACTCCTTCAAAAAATAATTAGAAAAAAAAAGTGTCAGAGTTTTAACAGAGAGAAGGATGAATATTAGATGAGTCTTCCATCAGCAAGTTAAGGTAATTACACAAGACATTAGGTATGCTTGAAGGGGTCCTTTGAGGAATAGTATTTTTTCTCCATGAGCAAAGCTTTGTATTTGAGAAGGACACAGGTTTATAAATCAAGTCTCAAGACTGAAAAGTATTGTGAATAATTTTATAACAATTGTAATTTAAATAACATATATTATTCCTTATTTTCTTTCATATAGTCGTTTCCATAACAGAATATTTACTTAAATGTTACATAGAATAGATCATCAAATTAATATTACCCTGTAAATTTTCTGTAACAAGTCATTTTGCTCCAAACCCAACTTAGAGCAAATTTTACTCTGTAGTAAATGAAATTAGAACAAGTTTACAAACCACAAAGGTAGTTAAAAAAAACAAAAGCAACCAGATAAATAATCTTATCAGATAATATTTAGGTGCCTGCGATAAAATATGGTTTAATTAAAATAGTCTAATTACAACCCCCATCATTTTCCACTTAGTGAATATGTGGAAAGAGTTAAATGTATAAAGAATCACAAAGACCCAGAATTGTCAAAGCAATACTGAAGAAAAATAAGGAAGCTGGAGGAATAACCCTTCCAGACTTCAGACAACACTACAGAGCTATGGTCATCAAAACAGCATGGTATTGGTCTAAAAAAAACAAACAGACATATCGATCAATGGAACAGAATAGAGAGCCCAGAAATGAACCCACAGACTTTGGGTCAATTAATCTTTGACAAAGGAGGCAAGAACATAAAACAGAGTAAAGACAGCCTCTTCAGCAAATGGTGTAGGGAAAACTGGACAGCTGCATGGAAATCAATGAAGTTAGAATGCTCTCCTCACACCATACACAAAAATAAACTCAAAATGGCTTAAAGACTTAAACATAAGACAAGACACTATAAACCTCTTAGAAGAAAACATAGGCAAATATCTTAGCAATATTTTCCTAGGGCAGTCAACCCAGACAACAGAAATAAAAGCAAAAATAAACAAATGGGACCTAATTAAACTTACAAGGTTTTGCATAGCAAAGAAAACCTAAACAAACAAATTGACAACCTACAGAATGGGAGAAAATATTTGCAAATGATGCGACTGACAAAGGTTTAATTTCCAGACTATATAAACAGCTCATACAACTTAGTAAGAAAGAAACAATCCAATCCAAAAATGGGCAGAAGACCTAAACAAGCAATTCTCCAATTAAGACATAAAAATGGTCAATAGGCGTGTGAAAAAATGCTCAATATCACTAATTATCAGAGAAATGCAAATCAAAACTACAATGAGGTATCACCTCACACCAGTAAGAATGGCCATCATTCAAAAGTCCACAAATAACAAATGTTGGAGAGGCTGTGGAGAAAAGGGAACCCTCCTACACTGCTGGTGGGAATGCAGGTTGGTGCAGCCATTATGGAAAACAGTATGGAGATTCCTCAAGAAACTAAAAATAGACTTACCATATGATCCAGCAATCCCACTTCTGGGAATATTTCCAGAAGGAACTTTAATTCAAAAAGATACATGCACCCCAACAGCAGCACTATTTACAATGGTCAAGACATAGAAACAACCTAAACTGACAGATGACTGAATTAAGAAGCTGTGGTATGTGTATACACACACACACACACACACACACACACACACACAATGGAATGAAAAATGCCATTTGCAGCAACATCAATGGACCTGGAAATTGTCATTCTCAGTGAAATAAGCCAGAAAGAGAATGAAAGAGAAAGAGAAATAACATATAATATCACTTAAATGTGGAATCTGGAAAAAAAAAAAAAAAGACAAATGCACTCATTTACAAAACAGAAATCGACTCACAGATATAGAAAACAAACTTATGGTTACTGGAGGGAAGGGGGTCGGAAGGGATAAATTGGGAGTTCGAGATTTGCAGGTACTAACTACTATATGTAAAATAGAGAAACAACAAGTTTCTACTGTAGAGCACAGGGAACTATATTCAATATCTTGTAGTAACCTAAAATGAAAAAGAATATGAAAACAAATATATGCATGTATATGTATGACTGAACTATTATGCTGTACACCAGTAATCAACACAACATTGTAAACCGACTATACTTCAATAAAAAGAATTAAAAAAAGACTTACAGACTTTGGGCTTTCTTCATACACTAAATGAAATATAAATCTAAAAATCAAGTAAAAGTTCATATTGTAAAAGTTCTACTAAAGTCTTACCTCCATCAGAACAAAGAGTGCTGCAAAGAATAGAAGGGTTGCCCATTCTACTCGGTGTAGAATTATCTCAAAATCATGGATATCAGCTAAAATTAGCAACCAGATGGCCCCCAGAACAGCTATCCACCCTGAAAAACAAATAAATGGAGTTATGGATGTACTTTAGTGGTTAACACACTAATTTTTATCTTAAAATTGCTTTTTTATTGAGTATAATTGATATTCTATAAACTGAACATACTTCAAAATGTACAAGTCATATTTTGCCAGTGTAGACATCCAAGTACCAAACACAATGATCCAGATAATGGACATATCCACCATTCCTGGCAGTTTACTCACGTCCATGTTCTTGTCTCCTTCTCCCTCCTCTGGCCACCCCACTTCACCCCCAGGAAACCATTCATCTTTTTTCTTTCATTATAGATGAATTTACATTTTCTATAAACGCAATCATACAGCATGCATTTTTTTGTCTGACTGCTTCCGTTCAGCACAATTATTTTAAGATTCTTCAGTGTTGATGTGTGGACCAATAGTTCATTCTTTGTTATTGTTTAGTAGTATGCCACAGTATGGTTTGCCACAATATACACACCCATTCACCACTGACGGACATTTGCATTACTTCCAAAGTTTGCCTATTACAAATTAATGTGCTATGAACTTTCATATACAATTACCTATATGTACATTACGCTTTCAGTTCCCTTGGGTAAATACCTGGGACTGGAATGGTTAGATCATATGATACGTTAGTATTATGGAATACTTATGTTTTAAGAAACTCTGAAACTGTTTTCCAAAATGATTGTAACATTTTACAGTCCCATCAGCAGTATATGAGAATTCCAGTTCGTCCGCATTTTCAACACTTTGCTCTTTTGATTTTTGACATTCCAAAGGGTGTGAAATGGTATCTCATTGTGGTTGCAAGTTGCATTTCTCTAATGACCAATGATGTTGAGCATCTTTTCATGTACTTATGTGCCATCCGTATATCTTTCGTGAAGTCTGTGTTCAAAGAGTCTGCTCATTTGTTTCTGATTAGAGCAAATAAACCCCAAAATAAGTAGGAGAAAAATCTGCTGGATCAGAAACCAATGAAATAGAAATTAGAAAAACTATGAGAGAAAAACAATGATACCAAAACTTGGTTCTTTGAGAAGATCAAGAAGATTGATAAAACCTAGCCAATATGAATTGGAAAAAAACTGGAAAGGGGGAAAATGCCAATATTAAGAATAAGATCAGTGATATGGCTATAGATTATACAAGCATAAAAAGGATACTAGTTTTGCATAGCTGCCATAATAAATTACCACAAATGGAGTGGCTGAAAATACCACCTACTTATTACATCATAGTTGTCATAGGTCAGAAGTCTGGTGAGTGCACCTGGGTCCCTGATCTTAAACTCAAGGTGTTGGCAGAGCTGCAGTCTTTTCTGGGGGCACCAGAAGAAAATCTGTTGCCTTGCTCATTTCGGAATGAAGACATAATTCAATTCCTTGCATGTGTAAAACTGATATCCCCACTCCCTTCCTGGCTGTCACCCAGGCGTTGTTCTCAGTTTCTAGAGCTCACCCACATTCCCTAGCTCATGACCTCCTTCCTCTGTCTTCAAAGCCAGTAATAGGGGGTCAGGTTGCTCTCACAGTTCCAATTTCCCCTGCCACTTCTTCCGTTGCATCTCTCTAACTGACTCTCCTCTCTTCCACTTCCACTTTTAAAAGCCTATGTCTTTACACTAGGTCCATCCGGATAATCCAGGAAAATCTCCCTATATTAAGGTTTGGAACCTTAATTCTACCTGCAAAGTCCCTTTTGCCATGTAACATAACATGCACAGGTATTAACATCAGGAATTAGGAGTTTGGACACCTCAGAGATACCATATATAGATTAATTTGGGAAGAATTATCATTTTAACAATATAGAGTCTTCTTAATCTATGAACATGGTATATATCTCCATTTATTTAGATCTCCTTTAGTTTTTCCTTAGAATGCTTTGTAAAAATCCCAGACTTCATAGGGGAATGCAAAGGACCTAGAATAGCCAACACAACCTTGAAAAAGAATAAAATTGGAGAACATATATTACCTCACTTCAAGACTTATTATAAAGCTATGTGAATCAAAGCAGTTCAGTATTACATCATTATAAGTCAAACTGATCAATGGAGAGTCCAGAAATACACCCACAAGTTAAAGGTCAATTGATCTTCAACAAAGGTTCAATGACAGTTTAGTGAAGAAAGAATATTTTTTTCCATAAATGGTGCTGCAACAATTGGAGATCCACATGCAAACACATTTTTTAACTTTCATCTGTTTATTGAATCATATTTTCAAAAGTCACTGTTAAGAAAAAGCAAAGACAAGTCACAGACTAGAAGAAAACATCTGTAAATCATCTGATAAAGGACTCATAACCAGGATACTTTTTTTTTAATTCTCAAAACTCAAAAATAAATAAACAACCCAATTTAAATGGTGACTATCTTGAAGAGACGCCTCACTGAAGATACAAGAATAGCAAACAAACACTTGAAGAGTTGCTAAATATCACTACCAATCAGGGAAATGTGAAGTTAAACCACAATGACATTTCACTATGTACTTTAGAATATATAATGTCAAAAAAACCAACCAAACTAAGTGTCGACAAGGATAAGGAAGGACTAGAAATCTCACATACTGCTGCTGGAATTGTAAAACAGTATTAACCACTTTGGAAAACAGTTTGGCAGTTTTCAAGAACTCATTCATAAATCCACTAAATGATCCAACAATTTCACTTTTCGGTATTATCCCAAGAGAAATTAAAGTCCATGATGATACGAGCAATTGAACACAGATGATCACCGCAGTTTCATTGTCATAATCAAAAAACTGAAACAATCCAAATGTCCATCAATAGGTTAATGGATGTACAAATTAGGCATATTCAAACCACTGAATACTACTCAGCAACAAAAAGGAACAAATTACTGATGTATGCTACCACATGGTTGACGCTCATTAATCGAATTATGCTAATTAAAAGATGCCAGATGAAAAAATATTATATATACAACTCTTTTCTATTAACCTCTAGAAAACGTAAGTAGCAAGCTTTGACAAACTGCAGCTTATGGGTCAAATCTGACCTGCTGTCCGTTTTTTATTAATCAATTTTTATGGGAACACATCACAACCACTCATTTACACAATTTCTGTGGCTGCTTTAGCGCCACTACAGCAGTATTTAGTATTTGTAACAGAAAGTGTATGGCCTTTGTGGGGTCCACAGACATCTGGCAGGTTCCTACTCCAAGGCCCCTCAGGCACCGGGCTGCTGCCCTCTAAAGATAGCAAAGAACAGTCCTGTCCCAGCACAGCCCTGCCTTAGCTGAGGTAAGGATCATCCATACGATCCCCGGAAGCCTGACCACCAGGAGCGGCCACAGCCCCTGACCACAACCCCCAGCCCCACCCTTTCACTGACCCCTCCCTTCCCTGCTACCTCAACATTAACCAAGCAGAGAATTGTGCATGAGCTGATCGTGCGCCCCCGCAGCCCCGCTCTCTGCCTGATGTCACGTAAGCACAGGGAGTTAAAGGTTACCCTCCCTTGTGAAAGACCTCAGCAATCGACCTCAGTGCTCGCACAGGCCACTCTCATCTGTGTGGCCTGCTACTGTCTCTGGCAGTGTACCTAACGCACTCCCTTTCTAGTTGCATCCTTTGTCTTTGGTAAATTCTTTTACCGCCGGTGCACCGGCCAGCTGAACCCCACAACAGCCTACAAAGCCTCAAATATGTATGATCTCTGGTCCTTTACAAAAAGCATGCCAACCTCTGGTCTACAGCAACAGAGAACAAATCAAAGACTGCCTGTGGACAGAGGTGCCGGGAAAAGTCAGGAAGGAGGGATTTCAAAGAGGCCCGAGGAAACCTTTGGTGTGACGCCTGAGCTCTGCTCTTCATCCGGGAGAGGGGTCGACACTTCACCCCTAAACGTGCAGTGTCTGATGCCAACTCTAAAGCTCACTGAACTTTATCAGAATATTTCTGCCATCTTATTGTTCATTGTAAATGTTTCTTGCAAAGTAAACTAAAAGTCGAAGAACTCGCTTTATCATCAGATTAAGGAAACAGCTGCACAAACTGATTTATGCTTGCTTGTAACCAAATGTGTATTTGATGGATATTTATGTATGTGGCTTTCATTAAACCAACACACAGGCAGCCTTCTCCCACCTTCAAGAGCTAGAGGCTGCTGTTGTCCACCAGAAGGACAGAGGGGTCCTCCAAGACCAACAAAGTGGATTAGGCCAGTTTGTAACCAGGAGAAGCAGAGAAGTGTTCATTAAAAAACAGAAAGGTGTTGAGACCTCAATTGTTTATCATCCTTGAGAAGAAAGATCTCTTGAATAAGAATTATTTGGGTGAATCAAATATCCTGTCAACCAACAATTCTTGACAATCCTCCACCTTCCATTTAAACTAACATTACAATTTTATACGTGCTGATTCCAATTTTTTCCATTACGCTTATTCTACCTTTGAGGGCGTACATATAGATTATTTTATGGAAATGACAGTTACTGCATATGACCTGTAGAATTTGAAGACACATATCCAAACTACCCCTCATCTACTACCATCCACCCTAATTTCTCTTTTCTAAAGTGTACCCTCTTCCATACTCTTGCAAGACCAGCCTTCTCACCATGTCAGAGGATGCTCCTATCCACCTGGTCCTCACTGAGTGTCCCCTTTAATCTGAACTCTTCTATGTGCCACGTTTGGAGGCCCACTCTGTGCCAGGCTCTGAGCTTAAGGGTTATGGCTGAAAACGTAAGCAGAATGCCACATGAATTTCAAAAGGGTTACCATCTGGTGGAGAACACCCAACTGTAAGTAAACAGTTATACTGAATGTAATAGTGTGTATACACACAAACAATGAGGGAGCAGACAGAAAGAGACTAACAAAATACAGTGTCTGAAGGAAGCTTTCATAAAGAAGGGGTATTCAGGCAAGATCTCAGAGGATGAATATAGACTTTCCAGGGAGAGAGGGAAGGGCACCCAAGACAAAGATAAAAGCACATCACAGAGCATTAAGAAGGAAGACGTCAGAGTGACATCAGCAAAAGGGTGGACAGGCAGTTCCACACTCCTGCCCTATGTAGAAATATATTAAAAAAAAAAACACACACACACACAGACTGTTGAAATCAAACTTTGTCAGAACTCTAGAAAAGAGTCAAATGTTTACAGCAACCAAGCAAATAATAAATCAAGAAAAAGGTAATTTCAAAATGGTAGGAAAACTGGAAATTGACACAACATTGTAAACTGACTATACTTCAGTGAAAAAAAAATGGTAGGAAAGCTCTGCGGCATTTTCACTTGCCCTTGCCCCCCTCCCCCTGCAACACTTCAGTGATCTTGAAGTGATGACAGCCTGTGTTCCAGAGTGAGACCCTGGTCCCTAGTTCAAAAGGAGAAGAGCAGACCTGATGCATAAAGTATCACGTCTGTCTGTTCTCATCTAAAGGAGTTCTCCAGAGCCATCCACCATTCAGACTGGGATTGTCATGTTTCTTTGTTTATTTGCTGTTGGTTTTTAGCTCCTGGCTATCAAGGATAATCTGTCAAAACACTAGTTGAACCCACAAAGGCACACAGATTTTGAGTGACCATGCATGACAAGAAATATAGTCTATGCAAAAATAGTTTGGGAAAGTCACAAAACAAATGAACTGCTACAGCCTTCAGTGATTCAAAATAAAAAGAGAAAAACGCTGGGTAAAGGAGAGATCCTGGTTTACAGAGGTACAACATTGTAACAAGCAAACGTTCCTTTTTCAACAACAGCATCACAAGGTATACAACAAAATGAGCAACTCAAGGGGCGCTATAGGAGCACCCAGAGATTCATCTTCCACCAAGAGCATCCTGGCTCTGCCCAACCCACACCTCTGCTCAGCGCCAGATCTGGGGCAGACAGGTCCTGGGAGAAGACTGTCATGGAGGCAGCCCAGATCTCAGGCAGCAGTGCAGCCACCTCAGTTCCTGCAGCCGCAACCTCTGGACCCCCAGCCGCAGCTCCAGTCCACACCACAGCCTTGCACTAGATCTGGGATAAACATAACAGGGAAAAGGATGCAAACTTGGGCTGTTTCTGAGCAGAGTCACAGATGCCGACACAGGTGGCACTTATGCACTCTGCCACTGCGTGGGCCTCACTTGCTTCAGCATTCACCTCCAGTGGGACACACTCAAATGCACTGGAACCTGGCAGAGCCTGAGCGTCAGGGCTTCTACTCCAACAACTAGGGAGCAGACCCCACCCCTGACAGGGCGGCAACAGGCATGGGGCAGAGAGGAAGTCCTGCCTCACATCCTGCACGGAATTTAGATTCACCAACACCAACCATACCGCCTATCAAAGGGATAACAACCAGCACATCCTGAAGAAAGACATAGTTTGCACCTGTATCAAATCCACCATGATCAAGTTGGATTCATTCCAGGGTCACAAGGATGGTTCAACATACGCAAATCAATAAATGTGATACATCATATTAACAAAAGGAAAGACAAAAAGACCACATGATTATCTCAACAGATGCAGAAAAAGCATTTGACAAAATTCAACATCCACTCATGATAAAAACTCTCACCAAAATTGGTTTAGATAGAACATATCTCAAATGTAATAAAAGCCATTTATGAGAGACCCACAGCCAACATACTACTCAACGGTGACAAGCTGAACGCCTTCCCACTAAACTCAGGAACAAGACAAGGATGCCCAATCTCACCACTATTATGCACCATGGTACTGGAAGTCCTAGCCACAGCAGTGAGGCAAGAAAAAAGAAATAAAACAGATCTAAATTGGAAGGGAAGAAATAAAAGTGTCACTATTTGCAGATGACACGATACTTTATACTGAAAACAATAGTGTTCACCCAGAACTATTAGAATAAATTAATTCAGCAAAGATTTTTGGGGGATATTCTTTTTTTGAGAGGCTAAACAAAGTTTATTCTAGGAAGAGTAACTCATTGAGAGATAAAACCATTTTAAAATATACACATATGTACTGTTCATTGTTTCTAAGAACAATTTAGAGCTTTAGCTTTTAAAACTTACATAGTTATCAAAGGAATAAAACCAACCACAAAGTAAGACTTAACAGAATGAAGTAATCCAATCATAAAAGACAGGTCAAATGTGCTTACACATATTCAAGATACCAATCAATCATCTAAGTTATAAATAATAAGCTAGTTCATTTGTGTCCTTTTTTTCTTAGATTCCACTTATAACCGATATCATATGGCATTGTTCTTTCTCTTTCTGACTTACTTCACTTAGAATGATGGTCTCCAGGTCCATCCATGTTGCTGCAAATGGCATTTTTTATGGCTGAGTAGTATTCCATTTTAAAAATTACCACATATTCTTTATCCAGTCATCTGTTGATGAACATTTGGGGTGTTTCCATGTCTTGGCTCTTGTAAATAGTGCTGCTTTTAATATTGGGGTACATTGTCTATTTGAATTATATTTTTCTCTGGGTATATGCCCAGGAGTGGGCTTGCTGGATCATATGGTAAGTCTATTTTTAGTTTTTTAAGGAGCCTCCATACTGTCCTCCATAATGGCTGCACCAATTTACATTTGCACCAACAGTGTAGGAGGGTTCCTTTCCCTTTTTCTCCACACCCTCTCTAGCATTTATCATTTGTAGACTTTTTAATAATGGTCATTCTGGTCGGTGTAAGATGAGATCTCATTGTAGTTTTGATTTGCATTTCTCTAACAATTAGTGATGTTAAGCATCTTTTCATGTGTTTGTTGGCCACCTGTATGTCTTCTTTGGAGAGATATCTATTTAGATCTTTTGCCCATTTTTTTATTGGGTTGCTTGTTTTTTTTTTATATTAAGGTGTATGAGCTGTTTGTATATTTTGGAAATTAGTCCCTTGTCAGTTGCATCATTTGCAAATGTTTTCTCCCATTCTGTAGGTTGTCTTTTCATTTCGTTGATGGTATCCTTAGCTGTGCAAAAGCTTTTAAGTTCAATTAGATCCCAATTGTTTATTTTTGCTTTTATTTCCATTACTGCAGGAGCTGGTTCAAAAAATATGTTGCTGTGATTTATGTCCAACAGTGTTCTGCCTATGTTTTCCTCTATGAGTTTTATAGTATCTGGTCTTAAATTTAAGTCTTTAATCCATTTTGAGTTTACTTTTGCATATGGTGTTAGAGAATGCTCTAATTTCAGTCTTTTACAGGTAGCTGTCCAGTTTTCCCAGCACCATTAGCAAAGATTTAATACACAGAAATCTGTTGCATTTCTTTATACTAACAATGAAATACCAGAAAGTTTTTTAAAAATCCCATTTAAACTGTGTCAAAAAAAAAAAACAAACCTAGGAATAAACTTAACCAAAGAGGTGAAAGTCCTCTACACTGAAAACTATAGAACATTGATAAAGGGAACTAAAGATGAATTAAAGAAAATGGAAAGATATGCCAAGCTCTTGGATTAGAAAAATTAATATTGTTAAAATGGCCGTACAACTGAAAGCAATCTACTATGCAATCTCTATCAAAATATCCAGGACATTTTTCACAGAACTAAAACAAATAATCCTAAAATTTATATAGAATCATAAAAGACTCTGAATTGTCAAAGCAATCCTGAGGAAAAAGGACAAAGCTGAAGGTATAACCCTTCCAGACTTGACTTTATACTCCAAAGCTACAGTAATCAAAATAGTGTGGTATCACCACAAAAACTGACACATAGAGCAGAGGAACAGATTAGAGAGCCCAGAATTAAACCCATATACCTATGGTCAATTAATCTATGATAAAGGAGGCAAGAATATACAATGGAGAAAAGATGGTCTCTTCAACAAGTGGTGCTGGGAAAGTTGGACAGTTACATGTAAATCAGTGAAACTAGAATGCTCCTCACACCGTATGCAAAAATGAACTCAAAATGGTTTAAATCCTAAATATTAAACATGACACCATAAAACTCTTAGAACAGAACATTGGACAAAAATCATAGCAATGGTTTCTTAGGTCAGTCTCCCAAGGCAAAATAAAAAAAGCAAAGATAAATAAATAGGACTTAATCAGACTTATAAGCTTTTGCACAGCCAAGGAAACCATCATCACAACGAAAAGACAACCTATAGAATGGGGAAAAAAATTTGCAAATGATGCAACAAGGGCTTAATTTCCAAAATATACAAACAGCTCATACACCTCAATTACAAAAAAACAAACCAACCCAATCAAAACAATGGACAGAAGACCTAAATAGACATTTTTCCAAAGAGGATATGCAGCTGGCCAAAAGGCACAAAGACATTCAATATTCAACATTGCCAATTATCAGGGAAATGCAAATCAAAATGACAATGAAGTATATCACCTCACACCTGTCAGAATGGTTATCATGAAAAAGAACACAGATAACAAATGTTGGCGAGGATGTGGAGAAAAGGGAGCCATTGTACACTGTTGACGAAAATGGAAATTGGTGCAGCCACCATGGAAAAACGTATGGGGGTTTCTCAAAAAACTAAAAATAGAACCACCGTATGACTCAACAGTTCCACTCCTGGGTATGCATCTGAAAAACACAAAAATACTAATTTTTAATGTTCATAGGAGCATTAATGACAATAGCTAAGATATGAAAGCAACCTAAATTTCTATCAACAGATAAAATGATAAAGAAGATGGTGTGTGTGTATACACACACACACACATATATACACAATGGAATACTACTCAGCCATGAAAAGGAATGAAATTTTGCCATTTGGAACATCATGGATGAATTTGGTGAGTATTATGCCAAGTGAAATAAGTCAGACAGAGAAAGACAAATACTGTATGATATAACTTACATGTGAAATCTAAAAAATACAACAAACTAGTGAATATAACAAAAAAGAAGCAGCCTCACAGATATATAGAGAACAAATTAGTGGTTACCAGTGGGTAGAGGGAAGGAGAGAGGGGCAATATAGGGTTGGTGGATTAAGAGGTACAAACTCTTATGTATAAAATAAGCTACAAGGCTATATTGTATGACACAGGGAATATAGCCAATATTTTATAACTATAAATGGAGCATAATCTTTAAAAACTGTGAATCACTATATTATACACTTGGAATGTATATAATACTGTACATCAACTATAATTCAGTTAAAAAAATTCTGACTTAAAAAAGATGGTATTTTTATTGCTCACAAAATATTTTAAAAAACACAATGAGATATTACTTCACACCTGTCAGAATGACTAGGATCAAAAAGACTACAAATAACAAATGGTGGTGAGGGTGTGAAGCAAAAGGAACCTTCATACAGTGTTGGTGAAAATGGAATTGGTGCAGCCACTATGGAAAGCAGTATGGAGGTTCCTTTAAAAACTGAAAATAGAGCTACCATATGATCCAACAATCACTCTCCTAGGCATATATCTAGAAAAGATGGAAACTCTCATTCAAAAGATTCATGCATCCAATATTCATAGCAGCACTATTTATAATAGTCAAGACAAGGAAACAACCCAAACACTCATCAACAGATGACTGCTGTAAGAAGATGTGGTATACACACACACACACACACACACACACACACACACACACACACACACACACTGGAATGTTACACAGCCATGAGAAAGAATGAAATAATGCCATTTGCAGCAACATGGGTGGAACCATAGATTATCATACTAAGTGAAGTAAGTCAGACAGAGAAAGAAAAATATCATGATATCACTTATATGTGGAATCTTAAAAAATAATATAAATGAACTTATCTACAAAACAGAAACAGACTCACAAACATAGAAAACAAAGATGGTTACCTTGGGGGAGGGATAAATTGGGAATTTGAGATTTGCAGATACTAACTGCTATATATAAAATAGATAAACAACAAGGTCCTACTGTATAGCACAGGGGACTATATTCAGTATCTTGTAAGTAACCTATAATGAAAAAGAATGTATGTGTGTGTGTGTGTGTGTGTGTGTAACTGAATCACCATGCTGTACACCAGAGACTAACACAACATTGTAAATCAACTATACTTCAGTTAAAAAAAAATGAAAGTGAGGACATTACTACTGACCTTACAGAAATTTTTTAATTTTTTAAAAAAATTTTAAGAGAATACTATTAATAATTGTACACCAACAAATTAGATAACTTAGATGAAATGAACAAATTTATAAAAACACAGAAATTACCTAAAGTGACTCAGAAATATAAATCTCAACAGGCCTAAAACAAGTAAAGAGATTGAATTGCTAATCAGAAAGCTCCCAATAAGAGAGAGTAGCGCAGTAGTGGCTTCACTGGAGAATTCTACCAAAAATTTAAAGAAGAGTTAAACCAAATCTCCTCAAATGCTTCCAAAAGCAGAAGAGGAAGAATACTTCCTAATTCATTCTAAGAGGCCAGCATCACCCTAATACCAGCCCAAATAAAGGCAGTAAAAGAAAAGAACGTTACAGATCATTATCCTTTATGAATATAGACACAAAAATCCTCAAAAAATGCTAGCAAACAGAATCCAACAGCATATTAAAAGGATTTATCCCAAGAGTGCATGGGTGGTTCAACATGGAAAAATTCAATGTCATACACCACATTAATAAATAAAGGGGAAAAAAGAACACAATTATCTCAACTGATACAGAAAAGGTATTTGACAAAATCCAACATCCCTTTATGATTAAAAAATACTCAGAAAACTAAGAAGAGAAGAGAAATTACTTTGTCAACATGATAAAGGAACTTTACAAAAAACCCATGGCTAACATCATACTCACTGGTCAAAGGATGAAAGCTTTTTCCTTAAGATCAGGATCAAGACAAGTATGCCCACTTTTACCACTTCTATTCAAAACTGACCTGGAAGTTCAATGCAGAGCAATTAGGCAAGAAAATGAAAGAAAAAACACCTGATTTGGAAACCAAGGAAGAAGTAAAACTATTAATGGGTGACATGATCCAGAAGAAAAAAATCTCAAAGAATCCAGAAGAAAACTACAGATATTTGCAGTGTATGAGTTCAACTCACAAATTTAGGTTGTGTTTCTATATACTTGCAATAATAATCTGAAAAAAATTAAGAAAGCAATTCCACATCAATAGCATCTAAAATATAGAATACCTGGGAATAAATAAACCAATAAGGAGACTTATACACTGAAAGTTACAAAATACTGCTGAAAGAAGTTAACAAAGACTTAAATAATTGAAAACACAATCTCATCTTCTCGAGTAGAGACTTAATATTCCTAACGTGTCAATACTTACCAAAGAGATCTACAGATTAAGTGTAGTGCCTTTCTGACACAAATGGAAAATCCAAGTCTCAAAGTCATATGGAATTACAAGGAGTCCCAAAAAACCAAAACGATCTTGAAAAAGAACTAAGTCAGAGAACTCATACTTTCCAAGTTCCAAGCTAACAACAAAGCTATAGTAATCAAAACAGTGCAGTACTGGCATAAGGACAGACAATGAGATAGAATTTAGAGTCCATAAATAGATCCATATATCTGTGACCAGTTGATTTTTGACAAGGCCACCGCAGCCATTCAATAGACAAAGAATCATCTCTTCAACAAACAACGGGATTTCTACATGTGACAGAATAATGTTAGACCTCTACCTCACACCATATACAAAAATTAACTCTGAATGAATCAATGACTTAATATAAGAGCTAAAACCATAAAACTCTTAGAAGAAAAGATAAAGGTAAATCTTCATGACCTTGGACTTGGCAATGGATTCTTAGATATGACACTAAAAGTACAATCAACATATAAAGAAAATAGATAAATTGACTTCATCAAAATTAAAAACTTTGGTGCATCAAAAGACATTACCAAGAAAGTGAGAAGACAACCTGCAGAATAGGAGACAATATTTGCAAATCATGTATCTGATAATGGTTTACTACGAAGAATATAAAATATATATAAAACTCAACAACAAAAAGACAAACAACCCAATTTTAAAATGGGTGAAGAACTTGAATAGGCATTTCTTTAAAGATATACAAACAGCCAATAAAGCATACAAAAAGATACCACTGTTAGTCATTAGGAAAATGCAAATCGGAGCCACAGTAAGATACCATTTCTCACCTACTAGGATGGTTATAATTAGGGCAAAAAAACAGAAAATAGCAAATGTTGGAGAGGAGGCAGAGAAATTGGAACCCTTACATATTTCAGGTGGGAATGTGTAATAGTGAAACTGCTGTGGAAAATAGTTTGCCAGGTACTCAAAAAGCCAAACACAGAATCACCATATGACCCAGCAATTCCACCCCCAGGCATATACTCAGAACAACTGAAATCAGGGACTCAAACAGCTAATTGTATACCCATGTTCATGGCATCATTTTTCACAACAGCCAAAAGGTGGAAACAACCCAAGTGTCCATCGACAGATGAATGTATAAACAATATGTAGCATATAAATACAACAGAATATTTTTCATATTTTATTTTCATGAAAAAGAATGAAGTTCTGAGATATGCCATAACACAGATGAACCATGGAAACATTATTCTAACTGAAAAAGACCAGACACAAAAGGGCAAATATACAATTCCACTTATATTAAATATCTAAAATAAACAAATTCATTAAAAGAGTAAGTAGATTAGGCGGTTACCAGGAGCTGAAGGAAGAGAGGAAGAGAATGAGGAATTACTGCTTAATGGTTATAAAGTGTCTGGGGTGATGAAAACTTTTGAACCTCTGATAATGGTTATAAAACATTGTGAATGTAATTAACACTCACTGAACTGTACACTTAAAACTGATAAAATGACAAATGTTCTGTGATATATCACATATATATTTTTACCACAATAAAAAATAAAAGAAGAAAGATGTCCTGCTTGGGAAGTGCATTGTCACCTTGCTTGTGTGAGGTTGATCAGAAGGCCTTATATAGCATGCAAAGGTTTGGGGACCTCGTTCTGTAGACAGAGAGAAGTCACTGAAGTTTTCTAAGCAAAGGAGCTGGAGTGCCATGCCTTTTCCATCTGCCTACCTAGACTTTATCAATTTTCTCTGAATGCTCCAGAGCACCCACCGCAGTACTGAGGACAAACAGTTGCCTTCCCTGATCCATCACACCTGATGGTTGATTCCTTGATTTCTCCTCTAAAGATGCCTTGACAGCTCATCAGATCTTTTCTTTAAATTCTCAGTAAGAAAAAAATGGACCAATTGCCCTTTCCCCAGGTGATGCTTTTCTACAACCATAAGCGGCATCCCGTTGTTTGCTCTGCTCTATGACAATAAGAATCTCTCCAAAATCAGTAAAGACACAAGGTATTTTCCATGATCCTAAGAGAAATTTCAGTCAGGAAGATGGACGCTCCTCTAAGACTACTTTTCCTCATCGTTTGAGGAGGGCTGGATGTCCTTCCGGCCAGAACCCCTATCGTAGCACTCATGAATCCGACTTTAGAAGAGGGTATGTATTCACGGAGTTTTACTGTGTCAGAAAAATTCCCTATAATAACATACAGTGGAAGGAAGTCTCCCTTGTCCCTACAAAACCTCAATTTCTTCCTTAATTTTAATTGCACTGCCCGCAGAACCAGCAGTGCCAATCAAACTGCCTGGACGCAAGCACGTCTGGTGCCTTCACTGAAGAGTCCAAGTGGCACTTGAGGGGTGCCCCAGGCCCCTGCCAGTAATGTTCCATTCTGCTCTCACTCAGCACTGGCGCCTCAACCACAGCCAACAATAAAGGATGGAGTGGTAAAAGCAACATTTACCTGAGCTGGAGCCGCCTTTATCCCATGGAGCATCTATCAATCCCTTCCTTGAGCCTTAATCTCTCACCAAGAGCTTTGCTGTTCCTTACAGCAAAATCTCTACGAGGCTCTGTACGTTCTCACTCAAGCCTCCAGCAGGGGCCAGGTTTCAATGCAAAACAGAGAGCTAATGGGGGTCCCTTTACCCCCATTCCTAAATAAGTTTCAGAGGAAGGCAGAACAAGGGCCCCCACCACTGGCTGAGCAGCCTCCTGGCACAGCCCTGCTGGTCACCCCACAGCAACCCCACCCATGAGGAAACCCTGAGGCTCTCGATGATTAACTAGTTTCCTTCAGTTTCAGTGACTTTCTGGGGGGCAAAACCAAGATTCAACCCCCAGTCTGTGAGGATACCTTTCCATCGCACCAGGGTGGACCCCTCTCATGTGCTCAGTCTTCAAATGGGATGCTTTCATCACCTAAAACACACCTGGTAACTCCACGTGTGAAACCTCCCCCCTCAAAGGCAATGTGTCTCCTGCGCTCAGAGATGCAACTTGACTGTGTTCTACCTGAAACCCTGCAGTGTCTTTTATAAAGAACATATTATACGACATTGTAAACTGACAATACTTCAATAAAATATATATATATATACACAAAAAAAAACCAAAATTAATAATATCTTTTCTCCCAAATGGAAAAAAAAAGGAACATATTGTACCCGGTCCGGCTCTGGACATTTTGCAGGTGCCTTTGAACAATACTGTCCTGAAGAATCCACTACCTAAAGTTAAGATGAAATAACTTAAATACGTTATTCAAGTACAGTCAGTTACAATGTGTCAGTTTCTGGTGTGCAGCACAATGTCCCAGTCATGCAGATACATACATATGTTTGTTTTCATATTCTTTTTCATTAAAGGGTATTACAAGATATTGAATATAGTTCCCTTTGCTATACAGAAGAAATTTGTTTTCAGTTTTTATATACAGTGGTTAACATTTGCAAATCTCAACCCCCCAAATTTATCCCTTCCCACCTCCTTCCCCCTAGTAACCATAAAATTGTTTACTATGTCTGCAAGTCTGTTTTTGTTTTGTAGATGAGTTCATTAGTGTCCTCTTATTTTCTTTTTAGATTCCACATATGAGTGGTATCATAACTTATATGTTTTAAGCCACACAAGAGGAATCTCCAGAGAATGTCTCAAAAGTTATACACCTCATATTCATCCTTCAAACCAGAAAAACTCACAAATAGTTTGTGCATACTAGATAGAGTACAAGCCACGCTGTCTGCCTCCCTTTGGTGAGGCATCTCATGTGTACTGGCCATGAACTGCCTAAAACTGGCCACATGAAATTTACCACAAATAATTCAGGACTTTCAGTTGCAGAAAAACACTATGTTGTCCATGGGGTAGTTTTAAATCTACCTGCTGAATCAGTCATTCACCCAAGCATTGAGCTCCCAGGGCACAAGCCTAAGCTTGCTCTTGGGGAGCTCCCAGTCCACAGCTGGGTGGGCAAGTAGGACAGGCAGCATCGAAGGAGTGGGATCAGAAGGTGACAAAGAGCGGAGTCACCAAGGGGTTAAGTTCTACTAACCACACGCAGGGCAAAGGCCTCGGACCAAGAGGAGGGAGCATCTCATTACCTGCACGATTACTATATATCTGTGCGGTGCCCTATCGTGAGAAAAGTCCTATTCTTTCTAGTTCCCCTTTAAAATCCAGCAAAAGCAAGGCCATTTTCATCATCTCGTGTTTTCCTGAGCGGCTCAGCAGCCTGCCTGAGCACGGTCCTTTCAACGTGGCACTCAGCCTTGCTCCAGGTGCTGTTTCTGAGACCTCTGGCCGAACGAGGTGACTCGGTCCTCACAGCCTCCTCACAGCGGCCACTGAGGCGCACTGCAGGCGCCCACGGGCATCAGGCCACTGAAGACTGCAGCTGTGCTTAGGGCCAGAGCAATCTGGCCTCCTATCTGCCTTCTCCCTGCTCGATTCAAGGACGCGGCTGCAAACTTCCAGCAGCAGCTTTGACGTCAAAGCTCGGAGTAAAGCTCACGGCTCCATTTCAACACCTGGCAGCTTCCAGTCAGGTTTAAGAAACGCAACATGTGGCTTCCAATCAGGCTCAGGAAACAGCGCAATTACAAGTCAGCTGTTTTTAAAGAGGTGAAATTGAAAGAATAAAGGTGATCTTAAAATAGTGATCCTATTGTTTTGCTGCAACTAAAGTTTCCCACCAGTAGTGATGGGGAATGTGGGTGGGCAGGACCCCGCTGAGCTGCCCCTTCCTCTCCACATCCCTCCAGCCCCTCCTGCTCTCCGCCCTGCGGACCACACATCAGGAGGCTCTCGGGCCCAGGATTCCAGCTGGGCTGTGCCAAGGGGAGCCCCAGCGGGAGGTGGAGAGAGGGTGAGAGGGCTCACAGCATGGGTTATTTTGGACCCCTCCCTACAGGGACTTTTCACTGAAGGTCTCACAGCTCTTGTCAAGGTGGCCTTGTCATCGCATCCTTTTAGTTCCTAGGAACCTCTTTCTCTGTCATACACACACACAGCCTCGGGGACACCACTCTACCCTTCATGGTTCCTCTGTCTTGCCCACTGGTAAATTCTATTCAAATTACCAAGTGTGAGTATATGCAGTCTGTTTTCTGGGAGGGCTCTGAATGATACAGTGAATGTATTCATTAAATTATTTAATCAACATTTTGCTTGAACTATGGCATACATCCAGAAAAGGGCATTGATTTCAAATAAACCATATAGCTCAATTATAGAGGAAATACAGGGGGAGGGTATAGCTCAGTGGTAGAGTGCTTGCTAGCAAGCACAAGGTCCTGGGTTCAATCCCCAGTGCTGCCTATTTAAATAAATAAATAAATAACCTAATTACACCACCCCCCACCAAAAATACTGTATTCCATGCTTTATGTCAACTATATCGCAATAAAAAATCTGTAAGGAAAAATTTAAAGGAAATACATTCATGTAACCTCCTCCCAGGGAGAGAAACAGAACATTAGTGATGTTCTAAAAGCCCAATTAAATCTCCTTCCATTCCTCACACTTTCCCTTCAGCCCTTGACTCCTAACACGATAAAGTAGACTTGCCTGTTCCTGAGTCTTCATTCATACACAGAATCATACAGTATGCACTCTTTTGTATCAGACTTTTGTTGTTGTTGTTCAACATGTTTGTGAGATTCAGTCACGCTGTTTCAGTTTCAATAATCCATTTCTTTTTATTTCTGTACAGTGTTCCACTCTACGGTTATCCCACGATTTACTGATCAGTTCTAGGGTGGATATGTATGTGAATGGCTTCCAGCTTGGGGCTATTATTATAAATAAATATTATAATTAATATAATTTAAAATATCTTAATATCATAATAATATGAGGATTTTAAGACGTGTCTTTTGTATGCATATGTGTACATTTCTGTTGGGCATATAATTAAAGACAAATTTTCTGGGCAGTAGATATGCATTGTCCTGAACTTCAGCAGTTGCAGCAAAGTCATTTTCAAAAGACTCTGTACAAAATTTACAACCTGTATGACACTGTACGACACTTCCCCCTGCTCTACATTCTCTAATATTTGGTGTTGCCAGCCTTTAATTTTAGCCATTTACGTGTGGATGTAGTGGTGTCAAGCTGTGGTTTAGAATCACATTTTACTGATGACTTAGGAGGTTAAGCACCTTTTCATATGCTTATTGGTAATTTCAGTCATTTTATTATTTTTTTGTGTGAAGTGTCCATTCAGGATTCCTGTCCATTTTCTATTGGATGCTCTGCCTTTCTCTTACTGATTTATAGGTATTCTTTTTATATTTTAGTTAACTTCCCTTTTAAATTATTGGTCATATTTTAACATGTGGCCCCCATTATCCTGGTCATAATTTTCTAGATTAGGAAAAAAAGCTAATCCAACCTGGGCCAATCAAACTCCTCACCGGGGAATCTGGAATTCAAAATAGCCTTTTCTCTCTGTGTGGCTGAAACTGAGCGCCTATAAATCAGGAAACTAATGAGACCATTTCTATTCAGCCATGAGCAGAAAAAAGACAAGAAAATGGTCCATGGAGAAGTATGAGGCTATTGGAAGAGAAGTAAGGGTGTTTGGGGGCTGGAGCACACACGCCTTCTCGCTGGATGCTTTCCACTTCCTAAGTCGGCTGCCCCCCCGCCCCACCGCCCGGAGCCCACTGTCCCTTGGAATCTGCCAGTTAGCCCAGTATCATTCTAATAATCCCCTCTGCTGCTTCAGACTGATGATGTAGATTGCTTTATTGGTAGCTAAAAATACTTTAACAAAGACAGTAAAATTTCTCAACAGAGGACACCAAAAGACATTGACAATACCTGCAGTTTTGAAACGATATCAGGGAAATAATTAGAGAAGTATCTCCAGAACTGAAATCTAATCAAACACACTGTGAGAGAACCTAGGGGGACGTTCTGAACTAATTATCAAAGAAGGAGAGCTAGAAAGTTGCTAACCAAGGTTATAAATGTCAAAGCCAGAGACATTTTAAAGCCAGCTTCACTGATTCTTAGACATCAGTTGTCTGCAATTCTAAAATCATAAAGTTTGGAAAAGCAAAATTTTTTTACAAGTTCTATGTCAAAATTCAACAAAACCTGATCTGAGCTAAAATAAGGCTATTTGTCATCACAATTTATCCCACTTTGTATAAATATTCATGTTTCACTGCAGAAATATTAATGTTTGAAGGCCAGGATGTTGGTCCCAAACACCCCAGGGGTGTTACATTATATACAATTCAGTGTGTTCACTTAATTCTCTTTGTAAAATACAAACAAAAAGTCTGAATTTTGAAACATATCTGGCACCAAGAATCTCATGTGGGGACTACAGACCTGTCTGTACATAACAGCTGGGCAATCTGGGACTTAATTCCAATGTATGTTTCAGATAAAGATCCTTGCACACTGGAGTACTATCACTTTCCCAGATGCACATGAACTTGACCATGGCCCTTACTGACTTTCTTTCTTCACTGCTGTTCCACCTCTTGCACCTTTGGGTGTCCCTTGGGGTCCTCCTGTCACTCATTCAGAAGTCAGTGGCAGTGGCCAGCTCTGTGTAAACGTGCCCTCCTACAGGTGCACCCTGACCAAGTCTGCCTTTGAACCCATGCACCAACACTGCTTCCAGTTGGGGCTCCTCTGTTGTGTGGCCTTCGTATTTAGCAGCTGGATGCACATGCAAGTTGGCATTCCAGGGGGAGGAGCTTGGACCAATGGGCGATGGGTGCCAGTGGGTGAACGCTCGCTCCTTCTCCCACGCAGCCTCATGGACAGTCCAGAGACACATTCCCTATTTCTTCTCAGATAGTTCTATGGGATGGAGTGACCAGTGGCTCATAATGGTGGCTAGATGATGATTCAGCCTTGTTTTGACTCACTGCCTCACCATTCTGCCTCTCTGTCTCCAACTTCTCTTCCCTAGGATAACACTCCCCAGTGAAGAACCCCTACAAGCCTTTGCTTCAGGCTTCACTCTCTAGACAATCCAGGCTGAATCAGTAATATACCAAATTCTCACAATAATGAAAATCTTAGCAATGTTCTCCTAGGGCAGTCTATCCAGGCAATAGAAATAAAAGCAAAAATTAACAAATGGGACCTAATTAAACTTATAAGCTTTGCACAACAAAGGAAACTATAAACAGAACAAAATAGGTAAACCTATGTAATGGGAGAAAATATTTGCAAATGATGAGACTGACAAAGGTTTAATTTCCAGAAGATATAAAAGTTCATTGAACTTAATAACAAAAAAACAACAACCCAGTCCAAAAATGGGCAGAAGATCTAAACAAGCAGTTCTCCAATGATGACATACAAACTGGCCAATAGGCACATGAAAAAATGCTCAATAGCACTATTAGAGAAATGCAAATCAAAACTGCAATGAAGTATCACCTCACATCACTCAGAATGGCCATCATTTTAAAGTCCACAAATAATAACTGCTGGAGAGAGGATGGAGAAAAGGGAACACTTCTACATTATCGGTGGGAATGTAGTTTGGTGCAGCCATTATGAAAAACAATATGGAGATTCCTTAAAAAAATAAAATTAGATTTACTATGTGATCCAGCAATCCCTATCCTGGGCATATATCCAGAGGAAACTCTAATTTGAAAAGATACATGCACCCTGATGTTCACAGCAGCACTATTTACAATAGCCAAGACATGGAAGTAACCTAAATGTCCATTGACAGATGACTGGATAAAGCTAATGGTGTTGGGAAAACTGGACAGAAGCATGTAAATCAATGAAGCTAGAACACTCCCTTACACCATACACAAAAATAAACTCAAAATTGATCAAAGACTTAAACATAAGATAAGATACAATAAACCTCCTAGAAGAAAATAAAGGCAAAGCATTATCTGACATACATCTCAAAAATGTTCTCCTAGGGCACTCTACCCAAGCAATAGAAATAAAAGCAAGAATAAACAAATGGGACCTAATGAAACTTACAAGCTTCTGTACAGCAAAGGAAACCATAAGAAAAACAAAACGACAACCTACAGAATTGGAGAAAATTTTTGCAAATGATGAAACTGACAAAGGCTTGATCTCCAGAATATATAAGCAGCTCATATGACTTAACAAGAAAAAAACAAACAACCTCATCCAAAACTGGGCGGAAGACCTAAACAAGCAATTCTCCAAGGAAGAAATACAAATGATCAGTAGGCACATGAAAAAATGCTCAATATCACTAATTATCAGAGAAATGCAAATCAAAACTACCATGAGGTATCACCTCACACCAGTCAGAATGACCATCATTCAAAAGTCCACAAATGACAAATGCTGGAGAGGCTGTGGAGAAAGGGGAACCCTCCTACACTGCTGGTGGGAATGCAGGTTGGTGCAGCCACTGTGGAAAACAGTATGGAGATTCCTCAAAAGACTAAGAATATACCTACCATATGACCCAGTAATCCCACTCCTGGACATATATCCAGAAGGAATCCTACTTAAAAAAGACACCTGCACCCCAATGTTCATAGCAGCACTATTCACAATAGCCAAGACATGGAAACAGCCTAAATGTCCATCAATAGATGGCTGGATAAAGAAGATGTGGTATATTTATACAATGGAATACTACTCAGACATAAAAAACGACAACATAATGCCACTTGCAGCAACATGGATGTTCCTGGAGAATGTCATTCTAAGTGAAGTAAGGCAGAAGAAGAAAGAAAAATACCATATGATATCATTCACATGTGGAATCTAAAAAAAAAAAAGTCACTATGAACTCATCTACAAAACTGAAATAGACTTGCAGACATAGTAAAATATCTTATGGTTAGCAGGGAAAGGATGTGGGAAAGGATAAATTTAGGAGTTTGAGATTTTCAAATGTTAGCCACTAAATATAAAGATAGACTAAAAAACAATTTTCTTCTGTATAACACAGGCAACTATGTTCAATATCTTCTAATAACTTTTAATGAAAAAGAATATGTGTATGTATATGCATGACTGGGACATTGTGCTGTACACCAGAAATTGACACATTGTAACTGACTGTACAATTTTAA
The DNA here is from genome assembly GCF_009834535.1 of Camelus ferus. Lineage (NCBI taxonomy): Eukaryota > Metazoa > Chordata > Mammalia > Artiodactyla > Camelidae > Camelus > Camelus ferus. Next base: position 7,753,039 of record NC_045700.1, on the reverse strand, counting down.
AAAGAATCAATAAGAAGCTTGTTTATGTATTCTGTAAACCTGTATCTTGTATCTACTAATGGGTCAGGTGTTAACACAAGGAACTGAGTAGAGAAAAGCTTAGAAGACTAGGATCATGTGTGAATCTAACTGGGCAGGGTAGCATACCAGGGCAGAGAGGTAAACAAGTGACTATATGAACATGTGAGTTCTACATTTAAGCATAGTCCACCTACTAGAAGAAAACATAGGCAAAACATTCTCTAACGTAAGTCTTAGCAATGCTCTCCTAGAGCAGTCTACCCAGGCAATAGAAATAGAAGCAAAAATAAAAAACAAATGGGACCTAATTAAACTTATAAGCTTTTGCACAGCAAAGAAAACCATATACAAAATGAAAAGATAATCTACAGAATGGGAAAAAAATATTTGCAAATGATGAGACTGACAAGGGCTTAATTTCCAGAATATACAAACAGCTCACATAACTCAAAGACAAAAAAATAAAGAATCCAATGAAAAAATGGGCAGAAGACCTAAAACATTCCTCCAACGATGACATACAAATGGCCAATAGGCACATGAACAAATGCTCAATATCACTATTAAAGAAATGCAAATCAAAACTACAATGAAGTATCACCTCACATCACTCAGAATGGCCATCATTTTAAAGTCCACAAATAATAACTGCTGGAGAGGGGATGGAGAAAAGGGAACGCTTCTGCATTATCAGTGGGAATGTAGTTTGGTGCAGCCATTATGAAAAACAGTATGGAGATTCCTTAAAAAACTAAAATTAGACTTACCATATGATCCAGCAATCCCTATCCTGGGCATAAATCCAGAGGAAACTCTAATTTGAAAAGATACATGCACCCTGATGTTCACAGCAGCACTATTTACAATAGCCAAGATGGAAGCAGCCTAAAGGTCCATGGACAGATGACTGGACAAAGAAGCTGTGGTATGTTTATACAATGAAATATTACTCATACATAAAAAAAGAATAATGCCATTTGTGGCAACATGGATGTACCTGGGATCATCATACTAAGTGAAATGAGCCAGAAAGAGAAAGAGAAATACCACATCATTTACACGGGGAATCTTTAAAAAATGAGACAAATGAACTTACTTACAAAACAGGAACAGCCTCACAGACATAAAAAAGAAACTTGTGGTAACCAAAGGGGAAGGGGGAGGGAGGAGGGATAAACTGGGAGATTGGGATTTGCAGATACTAACTACTATATAAAAAACAGGTAAACAACGAGGTCCTACTATATAGCACAGGGAGCTATATTCAATACCTTGTAATAGCCTATAATAAAAGAGTATGAAAAGGAATGTGTGTGTGTGTGTATGTATATTTAAACTGAGTCACTATGCTGTATACCAGAAATTGACACAACATTGTAAACAGACTATACTTCAATTAAAAAAAAAACTTGGAATTTAAAAAAAAAAAAGGTATAGTCTAATCATGCCAAGTGCTGGCGAGGCCGAGGAGCTGCTGGAACTCCCTACCTACTGTGGAAGTGCAAAGTGCTACAGTCACTCTGGAAAACAGTGCAGCAAATTCTTTTAAAGCTAAACATACACTCTGCATATGACCCAGCAGTCCCACTCTTAGGTATTACCCAAGGAGAACAAAAACTGAGGTTCATACAAAACCCTGCCCATGAATGTTTGGAGTAGCTCAAGTTGTAATAGAAAAGAACAAATCTGACTCCGTATTAGATCTGTTCCTTTGGCTTTAACCCTGTGCCCTGTTTCTTAAGCTTGGTCTTGCTAGCTCTGCACTTACGTAAAGATAACAAGTTGCAGAATAGAGAGTAACATTTTTTGTTGGAGGTTTTGCAGGAGCTCCATGACCTGGCCCTCGTGGACAGCTGCAAGAACAAAGAATTGCTACACCAAGAAGTTTGCAAAACCACCCCCCCCCTTTTAATATAAAAGGAGCCTGTATTCTTAATGGGGGAGGATGGTTCTCCAAGATGTTAATTAGTCTGCCATCCTCTCGGTCTGCCAGCTTTCCAAATAAAGTCGCTATTCCTTGCCCCAACACCTGGTCTCCTGATTTATTGGCCTGTCTTGCAGCCAGCAGAACGAGTTTGGATTTGTAACATACAACCACCAAAAACAGAAACTACCCAAAACGTCCTTCAGTGGGTGAATGGATAAACAAACTGTGGTACACGCGTACCACGGAAGACTACTCAGCAACAAAAAGAATGAACTACTGATACACACGACAACTCAGATGAATCTGAAAGGCATTATGCTGAGCGAGAGAAGCCAGTCCCAAAGGCTGCAGATAGTCTGATTCTGTGGCTATGACATTCTCCAAAGGACAAAACTATAATGATGGAGAACAGATTGGAGTCACAGGATTAAGGCAGAAGTTGATTACAAAAGAATAACACAAAAGAAATTTGGGGCGACGTGATGGAACTAGTCTGTATTTTGATTGTAGTGGCAGTTACGTAACTCTACATCTTTGTTAAAATTCACAGCACTGTGAATTTGACGAGAACCCATTAAAGATACGCTAATCAAATTTTTCTCCTTTATAACCTAATTCTTTCCCATCATGGTGAAAATGCAAATATACAGATTATGTATTCCAGAATCCCCATATAAAATCATTTGTACACAATACTAACTGAAAACACAAGATTTAAAAGCAGCAATGAAATACACTCCTCAATCCCAGACACAGCAACCACACAAAAGGGATGTAACATCTTAGTAAAAAGCAAAGAATTCTTAGGCTAAAATTTAAAATTTCATAGTAATCAAGATTTTTAAAAGTCCATATGGTTAAAGATGTGACTTTAAATTTTGAAAGTATTGTTATTTATACTAAGACCACTGCCAAGTGCTAACAAAATTGCATGCAAACTCCTATATATTTTTTACTGTAAAAACTAAAAAATTTAAATGCATGATCTGTCCTTTTAAAGTGGAATCTCAGATTAGAAACCAAACAATGTGTCAACACCCTAAAGAATTAGCTGATGAAACCCTTCTGCCCACAGAACACCCATTCTGTTGTATTTGTTTAATCTTTAGAACTCTAAAGATTTATAGCGGCAGCCAAGAACCAAAGGAGCAGTGCTGTGGTTCGAATAACTAAAGCCTGCCCACATCACCCATCTATTTTACAAAGAGGCTTTGTTTTCTACAGAAGTTCTATTCTTCAAATGTTGTAGGAAAGCAAATTTTTATTAGAAGATATTTAAAACATCTTAGCAGAGCTCATTTTGAAGGAAAATCATAAGTAAAGATTTTGGTCACAGAAAACACTCTTTGACACCACCCCCAATTTAACTTTCTCATAAATCTATACTTTAAACTGAGGTGGGTTTTGGAAGTGGTTTTATTTAGTTTAAAGTAATGACACCAATTAAGAGAAATATTACATCAATAAGAAAGATCTGAGAAACGTGAAAATTGATAGAGAACTGAAAAGTCCCGGGGTTTATAAGATACCTAGTGAGCTCATTCTGCAAGATGGTGATGTCTCAGGTGCGGACGAGCCATGCAACCTAGACCTTGAGGAAGTACAAAGGGAAAGCCGCAGCCCAGTGAGAGCAAGAGAGGGGAAACCCACAGGAGCAGGTGGGAGAACAGCGTTCTGCTGTCTGGGAAAAATGGAAACCACTGGGCAGGGAGAGAGACCACGACCGGTCTCTCCGGCCCTCTCACTGGTAGTCTCTCATCTAACTGTCGGGTCGGGCTGCAAAACCTGCAGGACTATGGCCCTGCTGATACGACCTCCTGCCTCTTCTGGGGGCGCTTCTCAGGCACCAGTCTGAAGCTCCGATGCTCAGGTACACCGGTCTATACGTGATACTGAGCTGATACTACGCACCCTGTTCTCCATCCCTTCTAATGTCAGACTGTGGAGGGGCTGAGGGTGCATGGTCCTGGGGTTCATCTGTCTCCCCCCAACCCCTCCCCTCTCCCTCTCCTCCCGAAAACCTTCCCTCAAAGGCTGGCCAAGCTCCATCTCAGCCCTCCTCGCCGGTGTTTGGGAACAAGCTTTGAAACCTTCCCTTCCAGACTGTGATAGCCTATCACGAAAAGCTAATTCAAAAAATCAGACTCACCGAGATCGAGATGAACACCAGGGACAAATGAGTTCAGAAAGCACATGCAAATAACAAGTCCCAACACCGTCAGGCATTTGGCGAGCAGAGTCCTGTCTGATATTCCGTGCTGTGAGAGAGGAAAACAGCTCAGTCAGCGCGGCCTGATTCCTGCAGTGGGCCCACCAGCCTCCATGACTTGAATCACTACAAATTCCTCCTTATGGTACAAAGTATAGCACCTTGAACTTGAAAGAAGGTAAGACAATGCGTTACAAGGGAAACAAAGATTCAAGATCACAGCATTCAAAATCTTCATGAAAAATAAACACAATGATACAGTAGCACAATCCTTTTGTAAGACACCTGACTAAAGAGATTTTCAGCTTGACACAGAGATGCCAAGCTGTTCCCAGCCCTGCTGCCAGCATTAGATGAGATACCGGCAAAGCCACTGTGGAGGCAACACATAAGCTCCAGGGACCTGGCCCTTTAAGACACATGTATTTCCACAGGTCCTGTGTGCTCACTGCCTTTTAGTTCACCTTTCCCTCTATTATGCAAGTCCCTGCTTATCTAGCACTGAGGTTAAAATATTCTTGCAATATGACTCCCGTTGAAGGCACTTAGCAGCCCCCTGATTACCAGCTGACACCCATGGGATCCTGCCCCAGGCATACAGGAGCCAAGGGGAGGCGCTCTGCAGCATCTCCATTCACCTCAGAGTCACAGACCTCCTTCTAGGGGACCTGAGCCACAGGGCAAGACAGGGCAAGGTCCCCAAAAGGTGCTGTGCTCTGAAGGCCACAGCTGTGTGGGGCTGGGGCAGGGAGGGAGGGAGGACCCAACACGCACGTACACCGGGCACAGGGTCGTCCTGCCCCACTAACCAGGACCCTGTGCGAGTCACGCTCGCCATGTGCACTGTGTCCTTTCTTAAGTGTGGTCCCACCAGCACATTTGTCTGTCGGTCTATGTCTAAGATATCTAGGTCTACGTGACTAGATAGATAAAGCTATAAATAGAGATCTAGCTAAAGAAATGGGTATAGGTAGATATTGACAGACACAGAGATATGGGTAAGATATGGGTATAGATGAAGATAGAGATGTAGAAACAGAGACAGAGACACAGAGATGGGTAAGACACAGACAGGGACACGAGCCTGGGTGTGGGTATACATACAGACTGACAGAGATAAGGACAGACTTTCTCTCCTGGTTTCTCCGGTCACACAGTTAAAGCTGCTTCCATAAAAACCACAAGCATATCGTTCTGGGTCACAGAGGCTCTGGCTGCAGCCCCTGGTCCCCTGCTCACAGGACGTGGGGCTGCCTCCTGAGCACCTGTCCCCCCTACCCCACCCACTACCAAGGCTTGTGGCTTGGCCAGCCCCCACTCATCTTCCCCTTCCCCCGCCCACCTTCCAACGAAGGCCAATTTTGGCAGATGAGTCTGTGACGGAGAATTAGGAGGAAAGGCGCAGGGCACCTCACTGGGGGTGAGGGGAGGCACTGCAAGCCTTCCCTGCAGCCAGGTTAACCACAGAAACTGGGCATGACCACGGACCCCTCCAGGACTGGAATTGGAGGGCAGGCAGGACAAGGAATATTCCAGTGTTGCTCAGCTGGTATCAGATGATCCAAAGTTTGTCTTATTAGTATTTTTGGGTGTCTGTCAGATTTTTCTCCTTTGGTTACCAGGGGCCATCACAGTGAGAAGTCAGATCCTTGCTTCTTGTTTCCGCCTCTCCCCGACCCTTGTCCACTGAGTACCCAGAGAAGTATGCAGCCTCTTCCCTAACTCACAGCCCAAACTATGGTCTAGAAGGGTGGGCAGGGTCTGTCTAAACCTGAGACCCAGACAAATGTCAGAGCCATACCCATCTTCCCTAACTTTAACCATCTGAGTGGGACAGAGATTGAGAGGAGGGACACAATGAACCTGTTACCTACTAGGACCCCCAGTGTCTAAATTTCCTTTAACGAAGGGCAAAACATTCCCATCATAGAGAGTGGGTAAGCGGTCTTGTAACTGAGCAGGACCCTGTGGGGCCTCCCTGGGCAGACCCCTCCCCCGTATCCTCTGCTGCAGCTCCTCTCTGAAGCACCCAGGTAACAGTATCTCATGTATGTTTCCTGAGTGTTTCAGATGCTTAAAATCAGCACCAAAGGGAAGACATTAACTGCTTGATGATTGAAAGCATATGGCCCCCAGACCTCCTGGCACCTAGGGGATCAGAGCATTGACCACCCTGTTCCCTCGACATTAACCAGTCAGAGAATTGTGCACAAGCTGACCACATACCTGTGACCTCCCCTCCCTTCACCTGGCCTTTAAATATGCTTTGTTGAAACCCTCTGGGGAGTTCAGGGTTTTCCTTTCTTGGTCCTGCAATAAACCTTTCTCTGCTCCAAACTTATGTTACAGTTTATTTGGCCTCATGGTGCAGCGGGCACACGAACCTGCCTTTGGTCACAGTCTCTCCCTAGGAAATAAACTACCTGGATATGAAATTTCCCAAAGATACAAATGACTTCTGGCAGATCTTGAGCAGAGCTGTCTTGGCTGGGAGAGGGACACTGTGTGTCCTCACATGGGTTGAGAAATTCCACCAAGGCAGGAAAATGAACAAAATAACTCCAAATCAGCTTTGCCCCCTCAAAGTCAGAGCCACACGACAGAACACACTCACCCCATCTCTGCCCCAAAAGGCGTCCCATCCCCAGCAGCACACCTCGCCTGTCTCAGCCTGCCTCCCCTCACCTGCACTATAGGAACCACAGGGCCTGCCTTTCCGGGTCAGGGAGGGGTGAGAACCTCAGGCATCCGCCAGCCTTCCCTGATGCCACATTACCACAGAAAGGGCTGCCCTGTCTTAAAGGGAACATAAAAAGTTTAACTTCTCAATTTCTGGACAAAATAAGCCTACCATGTCTGGAAAATGCACCCCCCCCCATTAACTCTAAATAACTTACATCTTGTGTACAACTACAGGAGGAAAAAGGGAGATGACTTTCTATTGCAACTTCATATGAAGCAAAGAAAAAGAATCTACCCAGTTCTTAAAGAGGCAGGTCAGAAATCTCCAAGAAAAGAAACCACGATACCTTTTTTTGTAGCTCCTGGATATTGGTCTCCCAATTTTTATCTTCCTGTGAGATCTGTCTGAAAGACAAAAGGGCAGACTCATCATTTTCCTGGTGACATCGAGCAGGAAGGTCAGCAGGGTGGCAGTTGGCAGGGGACCCGGCCAGGGTACCATCCATCATGTGATGCAGGTGCGGCCAGGGAGCAGCGCAGGTCTTGCTGTGCAAGGTGCCTGATGGAGCTGTGTTCGTGGACTGGGAAGGATGCTCACTCTACCTTCCCAAAGGAAAAGAATACCAGAAATGACGGGAATGCTTAAGGAGGAATATGTGAACTCAGCACAGGAAACTGTTGGGGGACATGTGGCAGGCCGGCATCGCAGGTGGCAAAAAAATTTACCAGAAACCAAGAGACGTTTAAGAACAAAGGAAAAGTTTAATAGGTTCGCTGCTACTGGCAACAGCGGGCCACACAGACAAGAGGTGCCCGCGTGTCCACTGGGATGAACGCTCAGGGTCTTTTATTGAGGAAGGGACTGTGAACACAAAGGGACGGGGGAACAGATGTTTGGTTGGCTGTCAGTGAGGCAGGGGGCTTTGGTACATGGAGGATCATGGATTTACGACTCCAGTAAGATGGCGACAGGCTGGCACAAGCAAGACAGTGGGATGTGTGACTGACAAGGAGGAGCCGCGGGCTGAGACAGGTCAGCCTGAGCCACAGAGAGACTAGCCGTTTCCCAGGGCTGTTCATCCTGCCGAGCAGACACCCATCAGGAGTTTACCTCCGGAAGAGGAGCAGGCAGACGCCCAAGGGCTGGAAGTCTGGAGGGCAGGGAGGAGCCCAGGCCGCAGCAACACCTGCTGGCACTGCAGAAATGTCAGAAGCACATTGGCCAAAATGGGAACAGGGGGATGACAGGAAGCCAGCTTGGTTTTCATCTCTTCACTTTCTACTTCTCTACATTTTTTTTTTCAAAATGAGGGCATGTTACATTTATAATTTATCTAAAGGGAAAAAACAGGAACAGGAATGCTACTTGCTTTAGTGGTGATTTTTTTTTTCATTTGGAAATCAGCTTCCTTCCAGCTCTGGTCATGGCGCCCACCCATCTCAGTTTCCATTTCAGTCACATCTATTTGTTCCAACCTCCCTTTCCTTTTTAATCTTCCCTATCAGCACATCTTCTTTCTCTGCTTTATTTTCTCCGTGACCAATTAGGGAAAAGCAGCTGCATGTCGGAGAATTTAGCTTTAATGAACACTCACAAGTCGTAAGTATCAAAGGAGGTTGACCAGGCAGCCAGTGCAGACCCTACAGGAAATCACAGCAGACCCAAATGAGTGGTTCCCAGGACAGCTTTTCAGAATAAAATGTAGAAACAAGACCTGCAGAGCACTTGCTTTAGATCGCCCTCAGTCCATTCTGCTCCTCAGTGACTGAGTGGCCTTACAAAGCCACTACCCTCTGCAGGCCTCAGTTTCCCTTTCTGTTATCAACACAGGATGAGCTGATGGAAACATGGCGCATCTCCGAGCCCACAGCTTTCTCCCCATTTGTAACTGTGAGATACACTGACTACATCCATGCCAGACAGAGCTCCCCGAAACTTGAGTCAGTAGAGTAAATACATTCATTGCAATTTCCTCCTGCATCTTCAAGTTACAAAGCTTTTCTTTTTGGGACCTATTCCTATTGTTGAAGGTGGTCACTCTGTCCCCAGCCTGCAACTCAGGGCCTTCCTGTAGCCTGAGGGTAACAGGTCCTGCTTCTCCAGCATCACAGGGTAGAGGCAGGGCCTGGGCTGGGATGGAGCCGAGGATGCGAGGCAGGGCTTTGTCCTGGGCTGCGTGTCTGGACAGAGCGAGTCCCATACACTCGCCCGTGGCCTTCTCTCCCCAGGATCAGAGCAGACTGCAGCCTCACTGGACGACCCTTGGGGTTGGTGCCGGTTCTGTGCCCAGCTCCCATCCTCAGTCTGTTTGCCAGCTCTCTGGGAACACAGGGTTGGTTTCATCAAACCGCAACAGCTCTTGCTTTTCCTGTTAGTGCTTCCAGAGTGAAGACAGGTTGGAACTCAGCACCTCATCCAAGGAAGGACTCTTATTGTTAACCTTTACATCTCAACTTTGATTAAAAACAAATGCCCAGAAATGAATTGAATAGGACTTAGGTATTCTTTAGTAACTGAGCAGGACCCTGGGGGGCCTTCCAGGGACAGACCCCTCCCCCATGTCCTCTGCTGCAGCTCCTCCCTGATTAGTATCTCATGTATATTTCCTGAGTGTTTCAGATGCTAAAAACCACCACCAAAGGGAAGCAATTAACTACTTGCTAATGGAGAGAATGTGGCCCCCAGACCTCCTGGTGCTGAGGGCACCATAGGGTTGACGCCCTTTTACCTCACCATCACCCAATCAGAGAATTGTGCAGGAGCTGATCACCTACCCTAGGACGCCCCTCCCTCCCTGGCCTTTAAAAATGCTTTGCTGAAACCCTTTGAGGAGTTGTGGGTTTTTCTGGGTATGAGCCATCCCGTCCTCCTTGATCGGCCCTGCAATAAACCTTCCCCTGCTCAAAACTCCGATGTTTTGGTTTGTTTGGCCTCATGGGGCATCAGCCACAGGAATTTGACTTCAGTAACATTTTGAGCTCCCTGGAAATCACCTACTTAGAGAGTATTTTGTTAGATTTATTTGTTATATTAATTGTTTTGGATTCTTGTTGTGCAGTAAGTGTTAGGTGTGGAGGCGTGGTGGGCAGTACTTACCCTGACATCACACTTTCCCAGATGTATAACCCTGGGCAAACTGCTCAAATTCTCTAAGCCTCAGTTTTCTCATCCTTAAACTGGGGCTCCTAGTAAAGATGAGAACTGCTGCTAAACCAAGAGTGGTGTGAGCAGGGCCCAGTGCGGTACCTGTGGAAGCTGTGCAGCCTCCGGGCCAGCAGGCGCTCCAGCGACAGCACCTTCTCCAGGAGCAAGCCTCGAACCGCGGTCTCCTCACGGCTGGCGGGGCTGATGCGCTGTGCGGTCAGGCGCCAGACATGAATCTCGTGCTTCAGTTCTGTGGAATATTACTCAGGCGTAAAACAGAATGAAATATTGACACTGCAGTAGCACAGATGAACCTAGACATTATCATACTAAGTGAAGTAACTCAGATAGAGAAAGACAAACATTAGGTGTCATTTACATGTGGAATTTGAAAAATAATACAAATAAATCTATGTGCAAAACAGAAACAGACTCAGACAAAGAAAACAAATGTATGGTTACCGTAGCGGGAGAAGGGAGGGTAAGTTAGGAGTGCAAGATTAACAGATACAAAATACTTTATATAAAACAGGTAAGAAACAAGGATTTACTATATAACACAGGGAACTATATTCAGTATCTTATAATAACCTATAATGAAAATAATCTGAAATATATATATAACTGAATCACTTTGCTGTACACTTGAAACTAACAATATTGTAAATCAACTATACTTCAATGTAAAAAATTCTGTAACCATTAAAAGGATAATGAGAAACTACTATGAATGACTTTAGAATAATTATTTCAAAAACTGAGATAAAATGGACAAATTCCTTGAGACTTAAGCCACCAGTGATCACTCAAAAAGAAATAGATAACATTAATAGCCCTATATCTATAAGGAGTTTGAATGTGTAGTTAAAAACCTCTTTGGGGAGAGAGGGTGTAGCTCAAGTGGTAGAGCACATGCTTAGCATGCATGAGGTCCTGGGTTCAATCCCCAGTACCTCCTGTAAAAATAAATAAACCTAATTACTTCCTCCCCACAAAATAAAAAAAAATTAATAAAAAAATCACTTGGGAGGAAGGAAGGAAGAAAGGAAGAAAAGAAGAAACAGAGAGTAGAAAATGTAGTAGCAATTTTACACCATTTCTTCCAAAAAATTAAAGAGAAGAATATATTTCTATACTCATCCTTTCAGGACAACAAAGACAAGACATTTCAAGAGAGGAAACTACAGATCAATATCCCTAATGTGCACATACAAAAATTCTGTGCAAAACAGTAGCAAGAAGCAGATGAGCTGATATTTGGTGAACAGAGGGGCAGACTCTCGTGATTATTTGTGCTTTTCAAAAAAATAAACCAAAATCTCTCCTGTTCTTAACACTTGGCAGGCTGACCCATCCTGGACCCTGCCACTGGGGGCCTGGTGACAGTGGTGACGAGCTGCATCAGTCAGTGGTGGCGTGGAACATGTGGTCGTCTCTGCATGACGACCAGCAGCTCAGGGCTCTGAGAACTGCTGATGAGCAGGGTGCTGCCAGCCCACAGTGGGCACGAGGCCACTGAGATTTCAGAGCTACTTATTTAACTGCAGGGTAACCAAGCCTATTCTAACACTCTGGATGCCACCACAGACCTTTTGAAACCAAATCTCTGGGATAGGTTTGGAGTAGGGATAGGGTTTGGAGTAGGGCTTGGGAATGTGTAGTTACATCAAGCATCCCCAAATTGGAGACCCCTATACCCAACAGTGGCCCAGAGTAATTTCCCTGCCTCTGCACTGCTCCCTCTGTGCTGACTTACAGCCTGTCTTGGCGTTGCTGGAGGGTTTCAGCATTATCCAGGTCCCAACCATCCCCTCCCACATCACTCAAAGCTTTTCTCACCTCCTTACTCAGGAAGAGCAAAGGAGTCTACTATGCAGATTTGTTTTCTGTATATCCAAACTCATCTCAAGATAACTCTCCAGAAGAGCTTATTCACAGCACAGAATTCCCAGGGGTGGGCCTCATCATCTGCATATTTAACAAGTATTCCTGGGTCACTCTGATCACCAGGGAGGTTGGGGGAGGCTGGGGAGAGATGCTGCTGTGCCCACACAAGCTTTAAGAGACAGATTAGCGAGTGCGATGGAGCAGTATTCCTAGCTCTCCATTCCTAGCTCTCCAAGTATTCAGTTATCTCACTTTATATATACTAATTGATGATAAAACATCTTGAACACCTCTAACTGGTTGCTGTGGGTTGAATTCTGTCTCTCCAAAATTCATATGTTGAAGTCCTAGCCCCCAGGACCTCAGAATGTGACGTGATTTGAAAATGAGGTCACTGCAGATGTAGTTAGTTAAGAGGAAGTCATTAGTATGGCCCCAAATCCAAAATGACTGGTGTCCTTATAAATGGGGGAAATGTGGACACGGACACACACATGAGCAAGCGCCACGTGAATAGGAATATGGTCAACTAGAAGCCAAGCAGAGAGGCCTGGAACACATCCTTCCTCACAGCCAACCAATCCATGACTTTGGATTTCCAGCCTCCAGAACTGTGAGAAAATAGGCCACCTATGGTGGCTTATTAAGACACGTTAACATGTACGGAAATAAGCCATCTGTCAATTAAGCCACCCAGTCTGCAGGTACTTTGTTACAGCAGCTAGCACAAACTAATACACTGGGCAATGACAAAAGTGGATCAAGATATCTCACTGCAAGAACTATTATTTTAAACAAACATTGATTAAAATCTTCTTCAAAACAGAGAAATAATGGGATTATTTGAAGGTGTCCCCTCCATTATAAAGCTGTAAGAAGATCTAGGAGTCTTTTTTCTCAAGAAATCCACGTAACCTGCTCTGTAGACCACTAGGATGAAGAATTATCAATGCTGTCAAGAAAACACATTCTTCCTAAATAAAGTAAACTATGCTACATGGCAGGAAGCTTCCGTGGCTCTGCTGCCGAAAGGACTGTCCTGTTCGGCCCCCAGCACCTGTGTCTGTGTCCCCCGTTCCCTCCAGCCCCCAGCACTGGGCTCACCCCCCACAGTTCAGAGCCCGTTTGGTGAGGCTATGCCCACTCTCCCCTTGAGCAGCCGTGCACAGGAAGCTGCCGGCTTGTCTTGCACCTACATCTCCTTCACTCAGAGCTGGGCCAAGTGGCCACCAAGGAATTTCTTGTCGCCTGACTGCATGTAAAGAACCATTTTTAAACCCACAGGAACACTCCAGTTTTTGTGTGTGTGTGTGTGTGTGTGCAATCAATACATATTGCCTGAAAGAGAAATTTCTGCTTATCATCCTGTTTCTTTGGTAGAGATGGGTGACTAAATTCTGTTAAGAATAAGCTTGTTTAACATAGACGACTCTTGAGAAGGTATACATGACATTTTCGTAACTAGAACAAAGAAAGTCAAATTCTGAATACAAAAGTCTCGCAGAAAAGAAAGGCAGATCTGCCTTGTGTCGTCTCCATCTGATGAGCAGGAGGGCTGGTGGGAACACACAGATTCCCAGCTATTTATATGGAAATGAATAAAGATCAGGAAGACTGAAGTCAGAGGTCAGAAGAGTAACATAGGATGAGGGAGGGTGAACACACAACCTATAAGCTCTGTGAGGTCACCACGAACCACGTGAGGGAGAGGTTCCCACCCATCACTGCGCTCCTGGACACCAGTGTGCCTCGTTACCTGGGCAACCTGTGCAGGGCCCGGCTGAGCAGCGGCTGGCTGCTTCCCAAGTAACCTACTGCTTTTAATATATGCTGATCAGCAATGTTCTCAATAAAACATGTACTAAAACTTTAAAGTGAAGAAAATGTAAAACCATGAGATGGCCACGAGCCCTCTCCCTCCTGGTCACTGTCACACCAAAATGATCTCTTTTTTTTTAATTGAAGTATAGTCAGTTACAACGTGTCAATTTCTGGTGTCCAGCACAGTGTCATCAAAACGACCTTGATGAACACGGTGTTTTATCCCGTGCTGGACTGTGTTGCCATTTGTGTAATCACATTTGGACTCAAACCACGACATACTAGAACACTGCGGTCTGTCTACAAGCCACGCGGTTTGTGGTGTGTACACGTGGTTTAACGTGTCACGACGTGCAAACTGAGCGGTGGCCACTGCTTCCCACACTGCACGCTCTAGAACACCAGAGGGGCACGGCTCACAGGTTTAAAGCCCCTGAAAGCTCCCTGCATGCCAGAGGCATATGGGGGGCACACTGAGTGCATGGTGTCCCAGCGACCGACACTTCCCTGAGGTCGTATATGTGATTAACCTCATGCCTTTCTGTGGCAACTCCCCCTGGGGTGGGGGGAAATATATATATATGTATATTGTGGCAGTAAACTCTGAGGCTATGGGAGGAGGCACTTCCACTCACCAACAATTTCACTGGGCTCCTTGTTATAAAGCTTTTTGTTCCAGTAGAGGAGCCTGAGGAGCGGAAAGGAGAACAAGAGAACGAAGCAAATCCCAGCGAACATGTGTGCTGTGAATCCGGCGAAGTCCAGGCCCTAGAAACGGCAGAGGAGAAATGAAACCACAGATGGCCCTTCCCGAGGTGCGGGCATCAAGGGTCGGGGATCCAGGGAGGGCTGAGCGCCAGGCCCACCGCGTGGCAGGCTTCAGATGGGGGGCTGTGTACCCAGCACGGAGCCCACTGAACAACAGGCACTCTTCACCATGTTTTTTTTGGGGGGGAGGGGTTGGAGGAAGGCAATTAGATTGACTGATCGATTGATTTCTTAATGGTGTTACTGGGGATGGACCCTAGGATCTCGTGCATGCTAGGCACACGCTCTACCACTGCGCTATACCCTTCCCCCCAAATAGTGTTTTGTTTTGTTTTTCCGTTGGTCACCTGAGGAATCTATTTTCACTTGTTTTTGGAGAAGTCCATTTTTTTTTTTAATGGAGCAACTGGGGATTGAACCCGGACCTCGTGCATGCTAAGCATGTGCACCACCACTGAGCTATCTACCCTCCCCTTCACTGTGATTTTGAAAACATTCAGGATTTGTTTCTTTCATATTGAAAGGCCAATTCTTACCTGAATGACAGGCAACCTGAGGAAGAAACAACGTCACACCTAATCCCAACCTCAGCCGGATCTACCTGTCACCACTGGGCTGACACGTCCCCCCACGATCCGGTGGCAGGACTGAGGGGGACAAAACGTAAACCTATGAGGCAGTATCCACCCATTTAAAGTAAACTGGGTTTTATAAATATTTCATTGAAGTCGCTGCCATCAATCTGAAAGAGCACCCCGTGCCCGGAGAGCACAGCCCTCCGCAGGCCACCCAGTGGCCATCGGGACTCAGGCCCCCTCAGGGTTTCCCGACCGGCCTTGGGGTCCCAGGCAGGTGCCTCCTCCCTTCCCTTACACTTCCTTGGCCTGCCTGTGAGCTACCTGCCTTGGTCAGCCGCTGAGGACATCTTTGTGGATGGATGGAGTCCCCACTGGGTTAATTTGTCAGGGAATAGGTCAGCAGTATCACTGGTCAGTTTTGTCCTTTCTTTCAATCTGTGCTTAAACCTTCCGCAAATATGGGTGGGTGCCCCTGAACCTCTAGCAGGACAGACAAGGCTGCTGTCCCCAGGAAGCGGCCGTGAGAACCAACTTCTCACTGGTGAGAACTCCAGGTCTTTCCTACTGTGTTCATGGACCGCTGATGCCACAAAAGAGGGTCAGGGGGCAATGACAAAACACTGGGGGACCCCCAGGCAGGAAGGACCATGGGGATGAGGCCAGTGTGGTCCAACAGAACCCAGGCATTCTGGCTCTGCACTTGGGGACCTTTGGGGGCACACATGAGGGTACGGAGTGTAGGTCCCAGGGGATGTTAGTGATGACTTTGAGAGACCACGCCCAAGTCAACAGTCAGAAAGCCCACCTTCTATAGGACTGAGTTGGAAGGAGTGATTTAAATTATATTAATTGTTTTTATTAAAATGTGCTTATTTGGCTCCCTCAGTTCCAGAAAAGATCTGAAACCATTTATAATATTGCTAAAGATACAATATAACTTAGAAGCCATTATTAGTAAGCTGCGTCAAAATTTAGGCTTGCCAGTGTGCAATGACCTGAAGCTCTTATCTCTCACAGCTACCTGCACATCCAGTGGCTGCCCTTGAAAACAGCAGCTGAATAACGGATGGAGCTCTGTGAGGGGACTCGTACACAGACAGCAGCGAGAGCTCCCAAAGGTAGGACTCACGGTGTGACCAGAGGCAAGTTCGTGTGCCTGATGCCCCGTGAGGCCAAACAAACAGAAAGATTGGAGTTTGGAGCAGAGAAAGGTTTATTGCAGGGCCAAGCAAGGAGGACAGGGTGGCTCATGCCTAAGAAAACCCTGAACTCCCTGAAGGGCTTCTGGATTAGAGACACTGTGTCACCAAGAAGGGACCTGTTTTAAGTCCAGCCAGGAGGGCCACTGGAACAACGAATGCCCCATGTAGGGGAAAGTCCACCAGGACCCTGCCCGATATGCAAATGAGAGGCTACTGGAAGCAGGCCTGCCCCTAGTCCCAAAGGGGGCTTGGGGCTCCCAAATCAATGAAGGCCAAGAGGACCGAAGACTGACAGGCCCAGGACCCTCCCTGGCTCCCAAAGGACACTGGTCATTTCTCCGGAGGACTCTAGGGTAACCCCTGGCGTGGCAGGTAGGAAAGTGTTTTCTTACTAGATATGGAGGCCACCTACTCTGCGCAGACTGCTTTCCCTGGACCCTTGTCCTCCCAATCCTGTACAATAATGGGGATGTACAGAAGGCCCCACACCAACCGATTCACCACCCCTCTCCCCTTAGCTGCCTGCTAGAAAATTTTACCTCTGCACATGAGTCTCTGCTCATGCCTGTGTGCCCTGTCCCCTTGTTGGGAAGGGACTAAATTCCAGACAATAGTCCAATTCAGAGACCTTTAATGGGGACGGCACCCACCAAGAAAAATGCCTGCTCTTGGCCACGGGAGCCTGCCTCAGTCCCAAGCCAAAGGAGGCCTCCCACCCACCCCAGCGAACCCCACTGTCGGGGACACTGCGGTCCCTGGCAGAGCTTCTATTGTCAGGCTCCCTTTAGAAATGAAACTGAGACAGGAGGGAAGGGGCCAGGGCACAGCCATTCAAGAAACGACAGCAATTAACACCAAAATGGTGGAAGATTCAACGCCCAGTCGGCCTTCTGAGTAAGACAGACTGCACTCTGTGGAGTGTGTATCTCTCTAAATAAATTTGCTTTCACTTAAAAAAAAAAGTTGAAATTTTAAACCATATTTTCTTCAAATGTGGTTTTCTGTCCCCCTCTCTCCTTCAGGGACTAACTCTACAGATACATTAGGCCACCTGAAGTTCTCCCCTTAGCTCATTAATGCTTTTTGTTACTTACTATCTTTTCACTGTTTTATTTTGGATCCATGTCTGCCAGCTCACTAATCTTTTCTTCTGCAATTCCTAATTTGCTGTTAATCCTAACAGGAGATTTTTATCTCATACAATATAGTTTTTATTTCTAGAAGTTTCATTTAGGCCTTTTTTTTTTTAATATACCTTTCCTGTTTCTGCTTAACGTAATGAACATCTCAAATACAGTTTTAATAACAGTTGTAATGCCCTTGTTTGTTACAAATTCTAACGCCTAGGTCTATTCTGGCTTGACTTCAAATGGTTCATATTCTCCTTGTGATGGGTCATATTTTCTTGCTTCTTTGTGTGCCTGGTAATCTTTGACTGGATGCCATACATTGTGAATTTTACTCTGTGTGTTGTCGTATATTTTTGTGTTGCTATAAATATTCTTTAGGTTTGTTCTTCGATGCAGTTAGACTACTTAGAAACAAGCTGATTATTTCGGGTCCTTAAGATTTATTAGGTGGGACCAAGGCATTGTTCAGTCTAGAGATAATTACTCGCCAAAGTCAGGTAAGACCCTCCAGAGCACTCTACCCGATGCCTCAGGAATTCAGAGGTTTCCAGTCCTCCTGGCAGAACAGGCATTGCTCCCGGCCCTGTGTGTACCAAGCACCGTTCCTTCCAATCGTTTTGGGTTGTTCTTTCCCTGGTCACAGGTAGTCTCCCTCTGCAAATCTTCTGGGCTTCTCTCTCTATGCAGTTCTCTCCTCTCTGGGGCTCTGTCTTTCAAATTGTAGTCGCCCTGGTGTCTCCAGACTCAGTTCTAGCCCCTCAAACTCAGGGAGCCGTGGGGACTCCCATGGGTTCCCTCTCCCTGCACTGCATCCTGGAAGATCTCTCAAGTAAGTGAGCTGGAGCACGCACAGGCTCACCTATGCTTTGTTTCCCATTTCTCAGGGATCACTATCCTTTTTGCCTGATATCCAGTATCTTGATTACCATTGTCTGAATCTGATTTGTTTTGTTTTTTGGATTTTGGTTTATTTATCTTTTTGGATGTCTCAAGCAGGAGAGTAGGTCCAGTCCCTCTTACTCCATCTTGGTCAGAGCAGAAATTATCTTTTTAATCCATGCATGTTCACATGCAAACATTCTTGGAGACTACATGCAGCAAAATATTAAGCGGATTTATCTCTGGGAGGGGGGGTTATGACAATTTTTTATTTGTGTGCGTGCTATTTCTATTTTCTAAAAATAAATGGATTACTGTAGAATAAAAATAATAAAACAGTATTTTTCTCTAAAAATAGTTCTCTCCCACGTGGATGCAGCCAATCCTGGGTGACGGGTGCCCCTAAGACAGAGCACAGGGCTCTACTACCTTTTGATATGCCGCAGGGTGACATGACTGCAAGCACCCACTCTCCCACTGAGCTACGCTCTCCCCCCAAGACTGGTGAGGTGTTGCAGGCAGTTTCTCAGAGCAACCAGTATTAAAGGTTAGCCAAAGTATCTAAGTTATACTTTGAATCTCTAGAACACGTTGGGCCCACAAAATGACCATTGACACCTTACGCCCATGAACTCTCAAAGGCTCACGTATTTTTATGAAAGACAGCATGTACATATAAAAACATACTGACACACTGCACGGACACACACGCATAAACGTCTCATCTATAATAAATGACTCCAATTCAGAAGCATTTTTACTGATACTTCAGAGAAGAGAGACAGAAAATTCATGTCCAAAGAACAGCAAATGAAAATTAGTTATATAATTTAATTTTAACTCTGAGATGTGTAAAGTACCATTTGCACTCTTTTTTTAATACTTTTTATTTTAGTGGACAAATAAATTATATATTAATGTTTATAAGCACTTTCAAAAAAAAAATCCCTAAAAAATCCCTTCATTTTCTGACCCTTTAAAAAAAAACTTAAGTTCTTCATCAGTGAATTTATCCACCTCAGTTGAAAAGTGAAGGTCATTTTATTCTTAATATTAGTTGGAAGAAACCTCAGTTCCCACTTGGAGACTATAGAATAATATAATATACTATGTTTAATATAATGTAATCTACTATGTTTAATATAATATACTAAATAGATCATGTTATTCAATCATTTTCTTAAATAGTTATCAGAATGGCAATGAAACCAATTAGGACCACTTCCCTGTACACTGCAGCTCAGTCACCTGAACTCCCATGCTCCAGGTGACCGGAGCACTCTGAAGAGGTGACATCCACGTTGGGGAGGATGTTACTAACTGTGCAAGTAAGTTGGAGTCTGCATTTATTGGAAGCCACACCGTTATACTGATACATACCATCTTCCTCAGCTCCTGGTTGGAAACAATAATGACATTTGGCGGGTCCCCAATGGCAGTGGCAGCCCCTCCAATGTTCGTGAAGATCACTTCTGCAATCAGGACTTGTCTTGGATCAAGGTTGAGCACCTCACACAATCTGTCGTGAGTTGTGGGGGAAGAAAACAGACCCACTATTCACACTGTGAAAGGCCCATGTGCGAACTAAGTATTTTTAAAGCACTTGCTTGTACAAGGGCAGGGTGTGCACGCGTGCACACACACACACCCCCTCCGGTGAGAAGGGCAATGCTGAGGGATAAACAATGACAAGAATGCTAGAGAGTTACAGGATACAGCGGACTCTCCGAATCACATTTCTCTGAAAGTTAACTGGCAACCCATCTGAGCCATCCAGGTGAAGATGTCCTCCTGCCCCACCGTGCACAGGTCTGGAGGGAGCACTCGGGGTGCAGGTCCTCAGTGCAGGGCAGGCGCGAGCACAGGTGAACTCGCGCTGGCCACCGGGCCCCTGCAAGTCAGGATGGAGACAGAGCAGAAGGCACCACTGCCCAGCGGCTCACACCACGCCCTGCCAGCCTAGTGACTTACCCACCTTCCCTTCTAAATGCTGAGGCCCTGAGCTGTCCCCTGGCCCCTTCCCTTTAACTACTGCCTGTAGACTTCTTCCTTAAGCAGCACACACTTTACAGCAGTGGCTCTCCACTTGGCTACAAGCTAGGTTTGTCTGGGAACCCTGAACCTGGGTCCCAAGCTCACGACAGACCAATCCCTGGGGGCAGGCCAGGGCAGCAGCGTTTACAGCTCCCCAGGGGGTGTCCAGTGAGCACACAGTTGAGTAAAGAAAGTTTAGGAAATGAGACAGGAGGGAAGGGGGCAGGGCACAGCCATTACAAGAATGACACAGCCATTAGCACCAAGATGGTGGAAGGTCCAACTCCCAGTAGACCTTGAGCTTCGATGCACACTCATTGTAACCCAATAGCTCCTCAGTGTCACTCCCACAGGTGCCAGGACCGTTTTAAAGGCTGATCATAGAAAGATCAAAAAGTGGATGATGGCTCAGGTCCTGGGAATCCCAGCTTCTTCCCCAAAGTAATTGGAATAATCCTGCCACTTGTTAGCATATGAAGTTACTGAGCCCATAAAAACTAACAACCCGGCACCTCGTGGCCTTTCTCTGGCCTTCTGGGACAGCCCGCACTCTGTCTGTGGAGTGTGTATCCCTCTAAATGAATCTACTTTTACTCTACTGTGGCTCGCTCCTGAATTCTTTCTGGCACAAAGCCAAGGACCCACACTTGGTGGGGCGCATCCCAGGGACTCACCCGAGACCTGAGACACGGCCATCCTCTTGCCCCTCATTTTTCCTGTATCAGAAACACATCAAGGTGTCTCCTGCACCAGCCCATCACAGCGCCCACTTCCATGCAGAAACTGGGCCCTGGGTCTCAATCTCGGGGGCAGGGGGCCCTGCTGCACTCAAGGGTCCTTCCCACCATCTCCACGCTCAGAGCACAGCCAGCAGCTCGCCTGAGGGGGACCAGCCTACAGAGCAGAGTGAGAGCTGAGAAGGGAGCGATGTACGGGGACCAGGGACATGAGTCCAGAAAGAAAGGATCAGACTCTGAGCAGCAGCAGCAGCGGCTCTCAGCTGAGGAGGCCCCAGGAGCTGCTTCTAGTAAGAAAAGGACTAGTGTGTGTCCACCAACAATGCAGGACCTGGCTGTCTAACCGTAAAGTCTATGTCGCTCAGGTTAGACGAGACAGCTTAAAGAGTCATGAAGAATACGGTGGTATAAACAGTGAGCCTAAGGCACGCTAACTCCTCAGTCTTGAAAGATGTAATTTTTAAACTAATAAATGGAATTGCCACTCTCACATAAAATCACAAAGCCCGTTCCTGGAACAGAGAGGATGCAAACAAATCCCAGCAAGGCAGAGACGACCCTGGGCTGTCCAGGCTGCACAAGGACGCTGGGAATGTGGGTCACAGCGTCAGAGAGCAGAGTAACATGCTGAGGTCTGCTGCATCGTGTGTGGTTGTCAAACCAGCGTCGGCAGCAGCCACCCCTAGTTGGAGGGGGTGGGCTGTGGATGGCCTCTTGTCCCTTGAGGGATCCTAGGCGCAGAGTTGGGTGTAGCATGTGCTTCAGTGTACAACACCCTCCATCCCGCATTTACCCTCAGAAGAACCCTGGGCTACTGGGAGGTGCCACACCCCCTGTGCAGGAAGGCTGAGTCCAGCATTCCTCACCCCAAATTCATGCCTGCATATGGACCAGGATAATGTGGCTACGCTTGCGGAAGCCTGGGCAGCAGACAGACCCCGGACACTGCAGGCCACATGCCAGGGTGCTGCTCGCTCCACGCTTCCTCCTCCTCTCCCCATCCCACACTCCAGCCCACTCCTCCTCAGAGGGTCACCACTCCTCCAGCACCAGAGGCGTGGCCCAGAATGAGCACGGAGCCCTGGAGGCAGCCCCTTTGCTGGTGACATTCACATGCGCAGGGGACTCTCTCGTCTGGCAGAATCCTCAGAACACGAGTTTGGATTAACCCCTTTGATGGTACAACCCAGATCTGTGCAGTTGAAGAGACTTGTCTAAAGGCCCTCACTACCTAGCTTCCCAGAAACCACCGGGCGTGTCCCGTGTCCCCTCAGTTTCCCCAGGACCAGCACACGATGGGTCTAAGGAAGGCAAGACCGTGCGTGATAAGCTGGGAACCATCCTTAAAATAACAAACATGAAGTGTAGAGACAGGTGTCCACGGCCTTGGAGGGAGCCACACGATGACCAGGCTGGAGCCCAAGCCCCAGGAGGCTCCAGGCAGTTGGCCTCCTGTGCTCAGTGAACGTCAAATGAATGAAGTAGGTGGAATTAAAAGCAGCAAATTGGAATGAAACGGAATTTTCCTTTCCCAAAGTTACCTGGCAAGGCCTTGGCAGGCCAGGTCCTGGGAGCCTCCAGTGAGGAGCCTGCCAGAGCAGGACAGTGGCCCCACTTCCCACCTTCTGGCTGATCGCCCCACGGAGCACGTGGGCTAGACCTCCTGGTCCCTGACGGTCTGTCCCGCAGGACACAGAGGCCCGCGTCTGCAGACTCCTGCAGGCATTTCTGCTGCCACCTCTGCTGCTGTCACAGCCATGCAGGCTGAGCCACGGTCCCAGCAGGCATGCAGGCTGGCCTGGGCACACGGGCGGAGGGCAAGGTCAGGAGCCCACACACGCCTGACGCCCACGGCGGCCCCTCCGCATACCTTATGGTCACGGGAGTGAAGAGGAGGGCAGTGGTGACGTTGTCCAGGAAGGCAGAAAGGACGGCGGCGATGAGACACAGCATGATGATCATGGCCCACACCCGGCCCCGGGACAGTCGGTACGCCTGGGACACGAAAAAGAATAAGCCAGGATCAGCGGGGCCAAAGAACTGATGTGACTTTTCATTAGGGTCTCTAAGAACTGGGGGTCTAAATAAACATCACACGGTGAAATTAAAACTTAGACCCAAGGACGCAGTGGGGCAGGGATGGCTGGAGTTGGACGTTCTAAATCCACCCTGGCCTGCATTCCTTCCATCCGATTCTCCTTCACGCCGCCCCGTGATGGTCCAGTTGCCACAAGGAGGTGGCCCACCACCGGTATAACCTCCAGTCTTTCACACACTCCTTCTGGCTGGACAGCCTGGGCTGTGACGTTGGAGCCACCTGACCCTAGAGTCTGCTGATCTTTGGCGATCTGGGGGGTACTTTTAGTACCAAGGCATTGGGAGGAGGAGGCCAGGTAGCTCCTGGCAAGGTGCAAGATGGTTCACAAAGACGGCAAAAATCACAGCACGGTTCTGTCATTCAGAGTTTGCAAAGCGCTTTGTTGAGGACTTAATTTTTTAAAAGAACTTTTCAGTTTCCAAAAAACCAAAAATTCAAGCCCAGAATTAGCCTTTGCATTAGCAAAGCTCTCGTCCTGCCTACCCTGAGAGACAGGACCAGGACAGATTCTGACAGTTGGAAGTTGCTGGTGGGTTTCCCAGGGTTCCAGTGATAAAAGTGAATGTTTATAGGTTCAAGGTTTAGAAAGCAATCATTGAAACGATTTCACCAAAAAGCAAAGTAATCAGAAGCTGATGCCTTGAAATCTTTGGATGCTCAGAGAGCAAAACAGGTTTAGTGCATAGCTCTCAACCTGCCAATTTAAAGAATGTCGGACAAACACTCAGCTGGAGCAGACTTCTCCCTGGTCCCCTTCCTCCGGGACTGCTGAGAAGCTGAAAGCACTGCTCAGAGCCACCTGACACAGGACGGCAACTCTACCCAGACTTGCAGCAGTGATTTTGAAAAAGAAGATAGAATTTTTAAATACTTTCTTTAAATAGCAGTTTTCTTCACTACATATGTACCAGTAGAAAAATAAACACGTAAGAAATACGTCTATCAATTCATACATAACCATTAAGTGCTACATCAAACCTACCTTTACAGCGCAGTAATCAAAAAATCCAGTTTCTGAAAATATGGCTACTAAGATCATCTGTGGGGGAAAAGAAGAAAAAAAGAGGCAAGGAGAATGTTTCAGCAGAGTAGCATCCTGAAACGACACCAGAGGGGTCACTTACAAATCTGAGTTCTGGCTTCCTGAAAGCTACCACCTCATCAAGCCTCTCACTCTCCTGCTGAGCGTGGTCCGCTGACTAAATCGCTGAGTGGAGGCCCCGAGCCCCTTGCTTGTGGGTTTGCACTTGTATATTTGTCCAGGGGCATGTGCCCAAGGTACATTATCATTCCACCCGATCTTCACAGGGAACATCGGTGTTATTATTACTCTCTGTCTCATAGACCAGGAAACCGACGGACGAGCAGAGATGGGAGGTGACTTACAGTCACAAAGCTAGAAGCAGGGAAGGAAGTGGGCCAGCATGTGGCCTTCTGTTCCTAAATGTCCACACAAGCAACAATTAAACATTTTAATGGGGAAGAGCATATAGCTCAGGGGTAGAGTGCCTGCTTGGCATGCAAGGTCCTGGGTTCAATCCCCAGGACCTCCATTAAAATAAGCAAGTAAATAAATAAAACTAATTACCTCCCCTCCAAAACAAAAACAAAAACAAAAACAAAAATGAATAAATACATTAAAGATTTTTAAAAAACATTTTAAGACTTTTATACTGGGTTAAATTTTGTTTCCTAAAATAATGTAACAGATTTTTGTCACTGATTTGATTAAGACACGCAAGTAAGAGTAGTTACACTGAAATGATTATTCCCTGGGTTCTGTACGAACCCAGAGGCTTACTGGCGTGCATGTTTCCAGTGATGACACTGAATTGGTGAGAATAGCTATCATAGTCAGTAACAAAGAGGAACGTCCCATTTATTCTAAGTCTAATCAACCAGACACCTCAACCAGCCTGAACTTTCTGGAAGATTGTCTATTCCACCCCCTTAGATGGTGATGCACCATGTGTTGAACTTGCAGTGAGAAGATGCAGGTTCAAATGCCAAGCCTGCCCCTCAGGAGATGTTTAATCTTCAGAAAAAAAATGTGTTTAAGTCTCTGCACTTTAGTTTTCTCGCCTCACCTCTGAATGTCTGTTCCTTATAAGATGGTTGTGAAAATTCAATAGAATTATGTAAATTAAAGTACTTAGAAAATAGTGGGCCCAGTACTGTCTTTCAAAGAAACATGCAAAACAGAACACGTCCCAAAATTAATTTAGCCCAGTACCAACACCTGCGTTGTCTAAAGTGACCACCACGTTCATCCTAACCCAAATGGCCACGTGGATGGGCAGGTCCTGCGTGGTCTTCCACTGTCGTGAGGAAGCTGTTCCCCACGACTGCTGCCAGAACCCCCAAGAGAGCCTGGAACTCAGGGCCTGGGCAAGTGGCCCCATGGGTGACGGACTGGCATGAAATAGGATGGAAACGGAAGGGCCTGGCTTTATAGGCTGTCTTTGCACCCAAAGTCCTAGCATCACAGAACCTTAATGAGCTGATTCCAATTGAAAAAAATTAAACCACTCACATGTTGAAATCCTAACCCCCCAACAGCTCCAAGTGTGGTGACCACATTAAGGAGGTAATTAAATTACAATGAGGCCCTCGTCCAGTATGACTGGTGTCCTTATAAGAAGAGGACAGAAGCCTCAGAAGAAACCAGCCCTGCTGGCACCCTGACCCTGGACCTCTAGCCTGCAGAACTGGGAGGAAACGCACGTCTGCTGTTTGTATCACCCAGTCTGTGGTGCTGTGTTACGGCACCCCAGCAAACTAACGCCAATCGCTGAAGTTTAAAAAAAAAAACACCTCATTTTATAGAACATCTGATACACCTTCCTCCTTCCTCCCATATGCCCAAACCCCACAGCCTTTTCAGGACCCAACACAACTGTTAGCTCCTCTGTAGAAGCCTAAGTTCAGAGCATCGACCTGCCTCCCACACTACACCCACAGGGGAGGCAGCCAGTCTGGGTCCACTAAAGCCAGGGTGCTGGGGTGGAGAGACTGTTAGCAGGGAAATGAGGATACATGACGACCTGCTTCACACAGGGTGAGTCCTCGAGTCAAGAGAGGGTAAGACCCTCCTTCAGATCACACAGCTGTGGGGTCTGTTCAAGAATGCATGAACTGGGGGGGTGGGGACAGAGTACAGCTCCGTGGTAGAGTGCATGCCTAGCAGGCATGAGGTTCTGGGTTCAATCCCCCGTATCGTCATTAAAAAAATAATAGTAATAAATAAACCTGATTACCCTCCCAAGCAAGAAAAAAAATAAACAGCACATGAGCCATTCCCACTGCTGTTCAGGCCCTTGTCAAACTCACGTACTCAAAGCTGCACCTATATATGATTCATGTTCCACACTCGCCCGCTAGTGCGTCTTAAAGTTCCCTTCCTACAGGTGGATTCGGTGACACCTCACAGCACACAGGACACAACGGCCCCCTGATAATGATAAATAAGGGATGACTTCTTCATTTCTTCCTTTATCCATATAATTAAAGGTACTTTTCCAATCACTGAAAACCTTGTATGGTTCATTTGCTTAGGACATCCCATTTTAAATTTTAAGGACAGTAACTCAAAACTTTGCTTAATTTGCTAAATGACCATGATTTCACTATCAGACAGGCTTTAGACTAAAATTTTCCAGCTAACCCACCAGAGCACTAATCATTCCATTCCTCCGCAGGAGAAATTAGCTAGACCGCACAAACCTTCTCAGTCAAGCCCTAACTATCAAGCGGCACAGTGTCTTTGGGAATCAGTTGCAGAAGGGGGGGGGGCGTAGCTCAGTGGTACAGCGCGGGCTTAGCGCGCACGAGGTCCTGGGTTCAATCCCTCCCCAGTGCCTCCACTAAAATGAGTAAGTAAATAAACAAACCTAATTACCTCCCCCCAAACAAACAAAACAACAACAAGGAATTAGCTGCAGCAGCAGCAAAAGAGAAGTCGCAGGTTGCCGCAGGCTTGGAGCCCTGTCCCTGTAATGGGAGGCTGCCATTACCATTCCAAACAGCAGAGCCAGGGTCTCGAAATCAATCCACTCCACCACGTGGGTCAGGCTGGGCCTCTGCAATCAAAGCACAAGCTCGCCAGTTAGTCCTGGACATCAGCCTCCCAGTGATAAGCTTCAGACACGCACGGCCTTTCACATCAAACCCACTCGTTGGGACAGAGTCAAAAATCACACCATCCACTTGCTTTTGAAGTCAGATTATGTCATCAATGAAAAATACTCTTAATGAAAGCATTATAATGTCAAATCTATGCACTTAGTACTAAGAAAAGCAGATTTCTTAAACCTGGCCCCTGTCCCTGTAGGGAAGGCCGGGTCATGGGGAACTGGGAAGCACAGACTTTCATGAAGCGAGGGCACTTGGAGCAGCCCGGTTGTTGGAAAAGGACCAGCGTGATGGTCCAGGTAGCTTCCCGCAGCAAGTGCCACGAGCCACATCAATGATTTCTAAAATTAAGTAACTACCACTACACTATTTCTTAATAATTATTAAAAATAACAGTGATTTATGTGTCAGTGTTAGGATTCTGGGACATTTTACCCTCAAGGTTAGTGTTTGTTTACACCAACTCTAACCAAGAAAAAGAAAAAAAAAACAATAACTAACTGAACATAGCCCCACACAGATTTTTAAACCAGTTAGTATTCTTTGGCTGACTGAACAGCCTTTAGTAGCAGTTTTCAGAACAATCCGTGGACTCCCACAGAGTTGTTTTCACTCCAGGTTCTGTGTGTTGCCACGTCCCAGCATTCCTACTCAAGCAACTCTGGCCTCCAACCTCGGCAGGCACTCGGCCTCTCCTGCCTCCCTGCATTCATCCTTATGTCCCCGCTGGACAGACATGCTCAGAGCCTGAGGGGGTGCCATCACCGCCCACACATGCACCTCCAGGGACGCCCTGATTTCTGCCTGGGACAGAACCGTCCCCCCCACCACCGCCTCACTATCTATCCCACCGCTCTGCTCCAGCCAGGATGGACCTCCTCCAGGTACCAAGGGCCGACAGCATGCAGGGCCAGCTCTAACGTGGCTCAGCTACACCGCCTGGGCAAAGGCGTGACCACCATGAGCCTTTCCTCAGCTAGGATGAAGGATAATGCTGCTGGGATGCGTGACAAAGTCAATGTTAATTACTTGTCTGCGCTGTGAAGTCTGTCCATGCCTCTAGCATGGTTCCCAGGGGAAACGTGAAAACAGTACATGAATATTAAAAGCACCAGCTAACACCTAATTCTTGGACTGTCTTTGAA
Organism: Camelus ferus; assembly: GCF_009834535.1. Taxonomy (NCBI): domain Eukaryota; kingdom Metazoa; phylum Chordata; class Mammalia; order Artiodactyla; family Camelidae; genus Camelus; species Camelus ferus. The sequence goes on along the minus strand of NC_045700.1, from coordinate 7,724,645 downwards.
TCTGGTGCTCTATTGAGGGCTAAGCCTTCGACTCAAAGCATCAAAACTTACGTCACCAATCACAGCCAGGGCTGCTAACGCCGCAAGGGAACCCAACATAGCTGCCAGGGTTCTGTGAACGATCTGGAAAGAAACACAGAAAATTACTGCATCCTAATCCACAGGGGTTCAAAACACACAGAAGCCGGTTTTGGTATAAGTATCTGTCAAGACTGGCCATCCTATAACATCTCTACTGGGACAATAAACAAATCATGGGTTTGTCTGTTTTATAGTGTGGACGCCCTAGAGACAGACATAACCACCACCAGTCTGCCTTCTAAAGAAAGCTGCTTTCTAGATAAAAAAATGAATTTCTTCTGTATAGCACCAGGAACTATACTCAATATCTTGTAATAACCTTTAATGAAATAGAGTATGAAAATGAATATACACACACACACACACACATACACATGTATGCATGACTGGGACATTACGCTGTACCCCAGAAACTGACACACTGTAATTGACTATACTTCAACTAAAAAAAAAAAGAAAGAAAAAAAGGAAAAATAAAGAAAGCTGCTTTCATTTCCTGCATAATCAGATGACCATGAAGTAGAAGCAGAAGGCTGGATAAAGTATGTTCTATAAGGAAGCCTGCAGTAAATTGTCATTAATTATCTATCATTTAATTTCTAGGCAACTGGACCATTAGTTCCACAACATAAATCAATTCTGCCCAATTACTGAGACTGTTATTAAACCAGAAGTATCCAGCCAAATGCTTAATCTAATTGAGACTTCAGTGTTATCACTGAACCACAAAAGTACTTTTTCTATTTAATTATAATTCAAATGGACATGGAATTTCTAAGACAAAATATAAAGAAAGGCAAGGATGCAGAGGAATTGGAACACTCAAACGTTGCTGGTGGGAATGTAAAATGGTGCAGCCATTGTGAAAAAGTTTGGCAGTTTCTTACAAAGTGAAATAATAAATTTACCATATGACCAGCAAATTCCACTCCTACAAACCTACCCAAGAGAAAGAAAAGCACATGTCCTGTTAAAATAAACAAGAGATACTGAGGTGGCTCTAATCTAAGCAGCTCTTTTGTTCCTTTTCTGTCTGTTCATCTCTGTTTCCCTCAAGCCTTAATCATAAAAATGAAATCACTATGTAACATTTAACCTAACTCCTGATTTTTGCTTTACTGAATGTACACAATGCCTTGCCTAAGCTGTCGATTCCTTTCCTGGATTAAAAATAGTAAGAATGAAGAATTCACTAGTTAAAGAATGACGGCTTTCTACCCCTACCTTCCCCTTAATAAATTTGCAGGCAGACCCCATGGGCAAGAGAGTATCTAACTGCAAGTGGACCATGCAGGCAAGACAGCATCCAGAGAAAGACCAGAAGTCAGCAGGTCTGCACACAGTGGGAAAATGACAAAGAATCTGATCTCTAACCTTAATGATGAACTGGAATTATTAACCCCTTTTCCCTTTAAAAATTGTCATGGCTGAGCAGGATCTTTGGAGGTGGTCTCAAGACATGAGTCCACCTTCTCCCGAGATTGACAGCTTTTCTGAATAAAGCAACTTTTCCTTCTACCAACACTTGCCTCTCAATTATTGGCTTCTGAGTGGTGAACCACTGAACCTGAGTTCAGTAACACTAATGCTTTAGCAGCCTATGTAAGAAAACAAAAAGCTAAGCCTATAATACCTCAAAGATAAGAAATCAAACCCTAAGGACAGTTGATTATAAACAGCTAACAAGCCTTTCCCAAACAAGGCAAATGCTTACGCTATAGCTACTCAGATCATTTCCCTGCTTTGCTTCTGGCTTTTCTCTATAAAACCTTCTCCCAGCTCCTGTTGGTGGAGTCTCCTAACTGCTTCTGGTTTGGTGCGGCCCAATTTGAATCCATTTTTGCACAAATAAACTCTTAAAAATTTAATATACCTCAGTTTCTCTTTTAATAGTCCATATAAAGCATGTATGTTCATAGAAACATTCAAAATAGGCAAAAAAAAAAAAAAAAGGAAACATTCCAAATGTCACCCATGGTGAGTTGATAAAACAAAATGCAGTACATGCTGCAACATGCAACTACCAATAGATGCTGTGTAATGGATGGACCCAAAACACATCAGGCTAAGTGAAAGAAGTCAGACACAGAAGACTGTATGTTGTAACATCCCACCTATATGAACTGTCCAGAAAAGGTAATTTACAGAGACAAAAAAGATCAGGGTTGCCAAAGGCTGGAGACAGCAAAAAGGACTGAAGGCAAAGAGGCCCTAGGGATCTTGATGGGGGGATGGAAGATCCAAAACTGTACCGTGGTGATGACTGCTGCTATGGTATGTGTTAGGGCAGGCAGACAGCTAGATACAAGCAGAGAAAGGGGATGCAGGCCAAATGCAGGAACTGGGCAAAAAAAGAGGGGCACGGACCAAATGCAAAAAACCCTACATCATGTAAGCACCAAGGGCTCCCTGGGCAGAGAAAGAAAAGCAGGAACCTCTGGACTGATAAGAAATTACACATTTTGGGGTGACAAGTGGCCTGAAGGGAAAAGGTAAGAGTCTCTAGTGTCCAAATGCAACCTTTTGCTCATTATGCCCTCATTTCAGTAAAATTAGCCTTGCAGATTAGAAGCACCCATCATGCACCAAAACCATGACACTTCCAATCCAGGCTAAATAAGGACAAAAATCCCTCTTCCCTTTGGGAAGGTGGAGCTGGGGTGAAAATCAGGGAATAGGATCCCAAACCCTTCCCTCCCCAATGAATATTCTGCTCATTCATTTCCACACCTTATTTAACCAACTTGCCAAAGAAACTCAGGGCAGCTGCTCACCTGAGTCTGCCCGCTCTCCCCTTGAGAGTGTATTGTCTACCCCTTAATAAATCCTCACTTTAATTTCTTAACCTCCGCATCCTGGCTCTGAAGTCTTCCTGGGATGGGACAAGAACCTGGACACTGGTTCCATCTCCCAGCAACAGCACCACCCCTCCCTGTGGGGCTCTGGCTGCCCTCCACTTTCAGCCGGCCGCGCAGCACCTGCAGAGCCACAGCACGGGCGGTGGGCAGGGCTCTGCGAGACCCAGGCTGCCTCGCACATGCTGCCACAGAGGCAAGAAGAAGGGGGGCGCTCTGCTCACATCCCTACATCCAGGGCATGGGGAACAACCACGCCTGACCTCATAGGGTGAAGGAATAGGAAACAAACTGCCCTCCCTGATGCAGATTCTTTCTGAGTAAGAAATGCTGTAATTTGCTTTCTCTCCCTTACTGCTTTTTATGCTAAACAACTCCCAAACATTCAATAGCTTTAACCAGAAAGGAGATAATGGGCTGATAATCTCAGAAGAAGGACAGACCCTCCGAAACTCCTCCATGAAGGAAGATCCACTGGGGTTAAGAGGAGTGCACCGCCCTGTAAACCGCCCTGATCGTTATCACTTTTTGGTTCCATCCAGTTTTTCTATAAAACCTCAAGGCTCCAACCCCAAGATGGACTCAGTCTCTAAGGCAAGAGCCTGCTGTCACTCCCCTTTGCCTGGCAAAGCAATAAAGCTGTTTGTCCTTTTTCTCCCAACACTCTGTCTCCAAGTCTCAATCTGGCTTTCGGGGTGCAGAGGCCAGTTTTGCAGCAACAAGGGGAGGGCGCGCGGTCCACCAAGAACCAAAGGACCAGGCTGCATTCACAAGGAAGGCAGAGGGACAAAGGCCCATCACCTGCAAAGGGGCCAGAACACCCTCTTCCTAGGAGACAAGGGAGGGTAGAACGAGGACCGACCTGGCAGGCAGTGCAGGGAGTAGAGCCCTGTTACTAACCTGTGGTCCAAAAGGACCCAGTGCAGGAAAACAGGAGCTGGCCCAGGTCCCACAGCTGGACATGGCGGGCCAGGGTGGCACCTCCAGGGACAGCCAGTCCATGCCCCGCCCACACCGCCCTGTTTGTCTCCCACAACAAACTGAAGAGCTCTCTAAGTTTTGCAGATGAAGAAAGTGAAATGCAGAGAAGTACTGAGATTTACTTAGTATCACAAAGCCCACATTCACCCCACCACGTCACGGCAGTGAGAAGTGACTGGTACACGGCTTTCAACTGGATGCAGCCTGGGGGTGCCGAAATGCCTGTGATACACAGGGCCGTGTGCCATCAAGTTCAAGACCCAGAACCGTACCACTTGTACACTCTCCGGGGTGTCTAGAAACACAGGGCTCAGAGCTGAGGAACGTCCAGGAGAGCCACCCTCACTGCCGGCCCCGTCACTACGGACCAGCTGGCTCCTGCCATTGCCCCAGGGCACTGGGAGGGAAGGGGCTCAAGAAGACACAGGCACCGCCCTGTGTGAGCAGCCCCTCCCCAAACAGAGGGGCCCCTGATGCCCATTTCTCCCCAGGCCGGCAAAGAGTTTACTTGAAATGAAACAAAGTAAAGGCTCTCAGACTTCCCTTCCCACCTCATGTGGGGTCTGTCGAGCCCAAGGCACACATGCATAGCACGCACAGGCTTGGGGACAGTGTCCAGCAGCCACCACATCACAAGGCAGAAATGGGAGCCGCGGGGGTACCGCGTGTCTGCAGACACTTAGGCACCTCATTCTTATTCTGATGGGTCTCCCAGCACTTCTTTTATCCTTCCATTTACCAAAGAGGCTCAAGGAAGAACATTAGTTACCCATCTCAGGTTCTGAACATTTAAAAGCTAACTGGGAGGTGAAGTCAGCATCATGGCAGCATGAGATGTCCCTCCGTTTTGTCCCCCATTTTTGACAGCTAACTAGGCATCTGTCCATGAAGAAAAGTGTCTCTGTAGGAGCAGCAGGGTCCAGCACATATGCCAAGGGGCCTGGGAGGAGGCTCGCTCACCTCTGCGTCCAGTAATAAGCAGACAGACCTTGGCCAAGGCTGCAAAGCCAGCAGAAGCCAGCAGTGCCGCCCCAACCCGCCTTGGCCGGTCAGGGAAAACCTGGAGAGTGCTGACCTGGGCAGACACCCTCAGGCAAGAGAGAATTTGGAGAAGTCCAGCCTTCTTGGGAGGAGATTTCAGCACATCATTGGAGAAAAAACACGGGTTAGGAGACACTGGAGAGGGTGAGAGGAACTTGGCCAGCACTGCCCCTCCCCCAAGGCCACCCCGCACGGGGCCGAACCAGCTGATGGGGGAGGACAGCGATGCACCCGTGCTCCACCGACAGCCTCTTCTCCCCACCAGCACCAGAGCGCTCAGGCAGGGCCTTCATGACTGGGGAGGGAGAGAGGAAGGGGTCAAATAACATCAAAGGGCACTAAGGAACACAGTTCCTACACTCAGCACTTCAGCAGGAAGTCTTACCAGGAAACCTTTGGGAGAAATTCACCCTCCGATGCCCCCCAGGCCCACAGGTGCCCTGTGACACCCCTCCCCTGCCTCTGCAGCCACCCCGTGTGTGTGTGTGTGTGTGTGTGTGTGTGGTAGTGCGAGCACTCCCTGTCAATGGTAAATGAAGTGCCATCAGAAAACAGACCAGGTCTGTGGGCCAGGGAGAGCCACAAACGGAGCAGTGGCACCACCTTCCGGAAAACAAAAGAGAGGTTTCCAGCAGCCAGCCTGGTGAGTTGTAAGGACCAGAGAAGCCATAAAAGGTTACAAAATTGCAGCAAGAAGGAGTAAGAAGAGTGTAGAACTATTTACAACAGCCAAGACACAAAGAAAATAAATACCAAAATGACAGATAAACCCTACCTCATCAGCAATTACATTAAATGTACATGAATTAAACACTCCAATCAAAAGGCAAAAAATGGCAGAAAGGTTAAAATAAATAATGCAAGAATATACTATATGAGACACTCTTTAGAAACAAAGACACAAATAGTTTGAAAGTAAAAGGGTAGAAAAAGATATAACATGAATATATACAATGGAATATTACTCAGCCATAGAAAAGAATGAAATAATGCCATTTGCAGCAACATGGATGGACCTAGAGATGATCATAAGTGAACTAATAAGTCAGACAGAGAAAGACAAATATCATATGTGGAATCTATTACTTATCTACAAGCCAGAAACAGACCCACCAGACATAGAAAATAAACTATGGTTACCAAAGGGGAAAGGAGGGGGGACGGATAAACTAGGAGTTTGGGATTAACATATACACACTACTATACACAAAATAGATAAATGACAAGGACCTACTGTATTACACAGGGCACTATACTCCATATCTTGTAATAAGACCCTAAAATGGAAAAGAATCTGAAAAAGTGTGTGTGTGTATCTGAATCACTTTGCTGCATACCTGAAATTAATACAACACTGCAGATCAACTATACTTCAATAAAAATAAAGATAATAAAGATGAGAGCAGCAGGTGTGTCCATACCAGATCAGAGAAAGCCTCCTGTATAAATAACAGGACCAACAAACAGTATATCCCACCTGAATATAACTAGTAAAGATTTGAGAAAGTGTCTGCTACTTCCAGTGAGAAAAGAGCAAAGCAAAACTACAGGGAACACAAAAAATCTAGGAAATATGTCATCCCCAATAGAGAGCAGTCTTCCAATAACTGAACTGAAAGGCACAGAATTTTGTGTGCAGTTGATAAAGAATTGGAAATAGCTGTACTGAGGATACTCAACAAGCTACAGGGAAACACAGAAAGACAACTCAATGAAATCAGGAAAACAACACAGGAATAAAATGAGAAAATTCACAAAAGGATAAAAATCATAAAAGAGAACCAAACAGAAATTCTGGAGCTACAGGATCCAATGACTAGGAAGGAAAATGCAACAGAGCATCAACAGCAGAGTAGATCAAATGTAAGATAAAGTAAGTGGCCTGGAGGACAGGAACTCTGAAACAACCCAATCAGAGGAGGACAAAAAAGAAAGAATGAAAAAGAGCAGCAAGACAGTCTCACACACACCAGCCCAAATGTCCTTCCAGTAGGTCCCCTCCAGCTCACAGCAGCCAGATCTTCTTTTCCTTAAACACCTTTATTGTGATGTGGTTCCTGTACAGTAAACTACACATATTTCAGGTGTACAATTTGATGAATTTTGATAGATGTGTAACACCGGAAACCACCACCACAATCAAGATAGCTAACACCTCCATCACTCCCCAAGAAGTGCGATTTTCGAATTCTCAGTTTATTTCCAATTACAGATAAGGCCTTGACTGATCATCAGACTCGGGGGTGAAGCAAGCCCCCTCCGAACCTCAGATTTCCTCTTGCATACAGCAGCAAGTCGTCACTTCACTGCACGTGCAAGGGACACTGGGGTCAGGAGGCTGGGGAGGCCAGGCTGGGATACCTTCTCTCAGCTGTCCCTGCAGCCCAGTAACCACGAGGCATCCGCTGGCTCCTCCACCCTCCTCTTCAGAGAAGGCGCCTAGACATGGCTGAAACTGAGCTCAGTCCCACCTTTCCCACTTACCACGGTTGGGACCTGCATGGAGTTACCCCCTCCGGGCCCCTTGAAGCTTCTCCACCTTGAAACAGGAGTGTCACATCTCCCTCATGGGAGGCTCCTGTGTTCATTTCCTAGGGCTGCCGTCACAAACCAGGTGGCTTAAAACAACACAGACTTAGTGGGGGGAGGGTATAGCTCAAGTGGTAGAGTGCGTGCTTAGCATGCATGAGGTCCCCGGTTCAATCCCCAGTACTTCCTCTAAGAATAAGTAATATAAGTAAACCTAATTACCTCCCTCCACCAAAAACAAACAAACGAAACCCCAAACCTCTCTATGACCCTGATTCCAAAGGTGCATCTCCCTCCTGACCACAGTAAGTTTCTCCACTTTCAGGGAAATGGACCCACCTGGATAGAATAATCTCCCAAAGTACTTAATTTAATCACATCTGCAAAGTCCCTGTTGCCTTATAAGGTCACAAGCAGGTTCTGGAGACTAGGAAGTGGATGTCTTGGGTTGAGGGCAGGGAGAGGAGTCATTATTCATCTTTATTTCTGATATTTTTAGAATTGGATAATGGAACATATTATTCTATGTCAAATACAAAGCCAGGCTATGGCATGTGCATAACAGATATTTGCTCACCCCTCACGTTGCTCTCCCCACTCTGGCTACAGACACTTCCTTATTCCTTGAGAAGCTATGCAGCCTGCTGGGAAGCCTGAGCTCCCAAGGCAGACCACCAGGGATCCAGCCCTCTCTCCATCTTTACCACCTCAAGGACTTGGACAAGTGATTTGACTTCTCTGTGCTTCCATTTCCTCACTTATAAAATGGGGTTGCAGTGGGGGTCCTATTCACACACACAGAATTCTCAGAACTGGACGTCCCCCCTCCACCCACACACGGTAGCCCGGCTGAATACCAACATCATCATTTTCTTTGAAGTCAAAGCCCTCAGGTCTTACTGTGGCTCCTTGTGCTCTGGCTTCCTTTGTGTCCCTTCCCCCCACCCCCCCTCCCCTCTTATTTGATCTGGCTGCAAACAAGCTGATCCAGGTGACTGACTGCATGTTCAGAAAAGCTGAGGGTGCTGGAACACTTTCTTCAAGACAAGTCTGCAAAATACCGGAAGCTTTACTAAAGAAGCACTTTGAGAAACCTTGAAATATCAGACAGTGAACTTGTCAGGAGAAACTGGCATGGTTGGAAGACCTATGCCCCATATCAACTGTTTCAGTTGCAAACACATCTGTTCAATTCAGCATATTTTGTCTGTTAAGGGCTTGTGTTACATAACCCATGAGCTCTCCTTCAGTTCTGAAGTGTTTGATTTGAGGGGAAAAAAAAAAAAACAGGAAAGGTACCTCTGGAACAAGGTAATGGAGTCTGCTAGAGAAAGTTTGCCAGATGCTGCTGGAAGCAATCTGTTCTGTGAGTCACAATACTGGGTGTATAAACAGTCTCAACATTAAGAAGAGACTTGCAGATAGAAGGAAATGAATTGGAGAGCAGAACCATTAGCCATGGCTGTAATTTAAATTCAGCCATGCAAAATACAAGGACAAAAATCAGGAAAACTGAACGTGGAAGTTTCCACTGAAAAACAGCATTGTGATATGTGCGCTGTACTCTGAAATATGGCATCTCCCCTCTCTCCAAACACACTTCCCATTTCTGTAAATTAAAGTAGAGATCCCCTGGACGACTAAAAATGTTCTCTACGCATGTTTCTTGAATTTCACTCCACAGTTAATTTTTGAACCAAATGCTACGTGAGATCCTAGATTAAATATGAAAGGGTCCAACAATGAGACACACAATCTCACACAAAGGCCGCATCATTTTGCTTCAATTAGATAAGGTGAACAAAAGGGCACGAAAAAACTGTGTTTCCAGCAGCAAGGAGCAGAAAGGCAATCCTTCTTCAAACTAATTACAGGGGTTGGATGAAAGGCACATGGGGAAAAAGTACTATATCCTTTATGTTGTGAAATATTTTTCATTAAGACGGTGTCAAACTGTTTTGATACGACTTTATAATACAGTATGAGCACAAAAGCCTAGCTGTGATAATGGGATTTTTAGGATATCGTGTTTGGAAATCTCTTGAAGCCCTATTAGGGATGCAAAGTTCAAGAATTAGGAAGATCAGTCCAATTTTATTCTTGGGGCTTTCAACAAGAGTTATTTTACAAGGATGAAGAATACAGCACCAAATCCTCAGGTTAAAAATAAAAGTGCCAATGAGGATTATCTGCAGGGCCAGAAGTTTACATACGCCAAGGCATTTCCTGAAATGATCTCATCCCATCAAGCTATTAAAAGGTCAGACTGAACCACGGCAGCCACTCATGGGTAGAGGCAATGGTGCTCCCACTCCCAGGAGCCAGGTTAGACCAGACCCAGAGCAGGACCTCAGCCCCCGGTCAAATACTTAAAGGAGCTCTAGAAACTTTTTTACGTAATAAATACTTATTAACCTGTTTCAGGTAATGTCAAAGGCACCAGGAATCAACACTGAACACCAGTAGTTGATCCACTAAATGTGAACTGGATGGCACACTAGAAAGTGATGTGTGACACTTATCACAGAGCAGGTCAACAGGGATCAGGGAGCACGTATGGAGAGCAGCTGGAAATAGCAGAGAGAAGGGCAGGTGGGCGGGTCTGCAGGCAACCCCAAGACTCACTCTCCTAGAGTGAAGTGGGGTTCAGGTGGCAACACAGCCTGAGGGCACCTGCCCACAGAAGATAGAGACCTCAGGTTGGCCCAAGACAACTTCTGAGTCCGCACCTAAGGCAAATTCTACCCCTAGAATAGATTCCCAGAGTGCATCTTAGGAACGCTGCAATGCTGCCTCTGTGGAAAGGGCTGGGGTATGTATCCATCCCTCCCCTCATAGTGGACCCACACCAGGTGGGGTGCACCAAGGGAATTCTGGAAGCATAGGAGTTTCAGAACACATGGTTGAACATACCCGTCTTTTAACACCTCTGTGACACCCTCCACCATCTGTAACTATAAGCACAACAAAAGGGCAGTCTTGGGGTTTCACAGGTTATTGCTTGGCCTGATTTTGTAGTTTCTATTTTCATGTTACGTTAGTGTTATAATACAGGAAAAAATCATGTTACTTTAAGCTCATGGAATATTCACTAAGATAGGCTATAAAGCTGAGGTATAACATAAAAAAATCAGATGACTGGATAAAGAAGATGTGGTATATTTATACAATGGAATACTATTCAGCCATAAAAACCAACACATAATGCCATTTGCAGCAACATGGATGTTCCTGGAGAATGTCATTCTAAGTGAAGTAAGCCAGAAAGAGAAAAAAAATACCATATGAGATAGCTCATATGTGGACTCTAACAAAACAAAACAAAACAAAACAAAACAAACAAAACATAAATACAAAACAGAAACAGACTCATAGACACAGAATACAAACTTGTGGTTGCCAAGGGGGCAGGGGGTGGGAAGGGATAGACTGGGATTTCAAAATGTAGAATAGATAAACAAGATTATACTGTATAGCACAGGGAAATATATACAAGATCTTGTGGTAGCTCACAGTGAAAAAAATAAAATGTGACAATGAATATATGTATGTCCATGTATAACTGAAAAATTGTGCTCTACACTGGAATTTGACACAACTTTGTAAAATGACTATAACTCAATAAAAAATGTTAAAAAAAATTTAAAGTGAAGTCATACAAAATAAGTTCTCTGACCATAAGTTAGTCAAACCACAATTCAATAAAGAAAGACAAGGAAATCCGTAAACATTTAGAAATTTAAAAACACACTTCTAAATTATCTAGGAGAGGAAGTCTCAAGGGAGATTTAAAAAACGAAACTAAATAAAACAATAAAACTGAAAGCACAACGAATCAAAAGCTGTAGGATGCAGCTAAAGAAGTGCTGAGAGGGAAAGTTATAGTAGTAAATATTCACATTAGAAAAGAGATTTGTTCCAGGTATGCAAGGCTGGTCCAGTGTTCTAAAATAAATCATATCAGCACCATATCAAACAGCTAATGAAGAAAATTAATTGATGCAAAAAAAGTCACCGACAAAATTCAACACCCAAGTATGGTAAAAACTCTCCGTACGCTAGGAAAAGAAAGGGGTTTGCTCAATCTCATAAAGAAAACCTACACAATCTACAGCTAACGCCATACTTAATGGTGAAGACTGAAGGCTTCCCCTTTAAGATCAAAAACAGGCAAAGATATCCACTCTTTATTTTAGCCACTGCAAAAAATGCAAGAAGAGAAAATTAAAAACATCAGATTTAAAAAGAAAGCTGTTTTTATTGCAAATGACATGATTGTATACAAAGAAAACCCCACAGAATCTACTACCCCCAAAATTCCAAGAACTAATAAGTAAAAATATTACTAGTATTGTTACTAATGATAAAGTAGTAACAGGATATAAGATCAACATGCAAACATACACAAAATGCATTTACATACACCAACAATAAGAAAAATGGAAACCAAAATACAAGCCCAGTGCTGATGAGATAAAATTTATATTTTAAGGCAGGACAAGAAAATTTAAACATAAAATTCTCTCTGTTTCCCTTGGGGCCTCCTCCCTCCCTCCCTGTCTGCATCACACATTACCCAGGGCCCCTCAGAGACGGCTTTGCCGGCTCAACTGTAAAGATGGACTTTCCTTCCTTTCTTCTGATGTAATTTCTTAAAAGATCAGCATTCTTTCCTAACCCTGTAGGGGGTCACGGTGACTTACTGCTCACTTTGAATGTGCTTAGCTGGACTGCACATCTGTGGTGAACTTTATATACAATGTCAGCATGTCAATTCAATGTAGGAGCCTTTGTCTCCAAGATGAATATTCATTTTCTGAAATGCAAATGTGTATGACTGTGCCTTCAACAGGCGGAACAGTTCTCAAGTTTCTGAGAGTCTGTCTATCGGGTTATAATCTTCAGTCTGGCTGAAATAAAATTCTCTTTTTTCATCTTAATTTGATAACTGAATTTCCATCGACATTTGTTTGGCGTGTTTGGCAGGATATCAGAGGCAACCAGCAGAAGACACCTGGAGTCCCCTGAACTGGTGCTTAGAGTCCCACCAGTCTCAGTATTCCTCAGGTGCTTTGGTGAGCTCTCCTGGTATCAAGATATTGTTTTAAATGATGTCCTGAATTTTATTCGAGCGGTTTTTCTTGGGACTTAGAGTCCTAAAGGGGTACTAGTACATTTCCTAGCAAGAGATCTGGGGAGAAATTCCTAGGCAGGAACTAGGGGGAGCTCTGGAGTGAACTGGGTTGGCTGACCGTTTTTGTTTTTTTTTTTTTTTTTTTAATTTGGCTTAAATTAGGAAGATTGTGGATATACGATCTAAACAAACTGCTTGATGGCAAAATGAGAGACTGAACCTGCTCCGCTCCGAAGAAGAGGGGCACTTGTTCCTTCTATCCACAAGGTATTCTCAGTCAATGAGAACCGAGCTTGTAAGTGTCTGAGGATCAATCCTCGTGACATGCAGCAAGCCTACAGGGGATCCCACTACAACCACGAAGTAAAGTCTGCTTGCCAGGGATGCACAATATAAAGATCACCTTGTGCTCTGAGCACTCATGGCAGCCCCGAATTTTAACGGAGCACGTGATCTATGACTAATTTTCAATGAATAAAACAAGTTCAAGCTGATGGTTTAATTAATATAAACATGTCTATAGAGTCATCAACATTAGGTGTAATACTTTTATTGTACCTGGGTTTTACTGAAAGTCAATAAGCTCACGTTATCTGTGTTACAAAATGTGTCAGAAACAAAATTAACTTAATATGATAATATTTTCATAAGCAATTGAAATAGAGATAAATAAGATAAAAGTTTTTGGCTGAACTCTTTAAGAATAATTATGTTTTATGGTATATCTACCTAAAAACAGTTTCTCCAGATTTTGGTAACTTAAAACTTAGAATTCCACTAAATTGAATGATGGAAATTCATTGAATGTCTAGATCACTTTTTAAATTGAAGTACCATCAATTACAATGTGTCGATTTCGGGTGTACAGCACAATGTCCCAGTCATGCATAGACAAGCATATATTTTCATACTCTTTTTCATTAAAGGTTATTACAAGATATTGAATATAGTTCCCTCTGCTATACAGAAGAAACTTTTTAAATCTGTCTTTATATACAGTGGCTAACATTTGCAAATCTCAAACTCCCAAATTTATCCTTTCCTACCCCCTTTCCCCTGGTAACCATAAGATTGTTTACTGCGTCTGCAAGTCTGTTTCTGTTTTGTAGATGGTTCATAGTGTCTTTTTCCAGATCATTTTTAATAAGATAAAATACTGAAACATTACTTACTAACATAGTCTATGTTGATCTACTTTTGACCTCTTATTACAGAGACACTAGATATGTTTTAAGACTATGAATACATCTATTTTGGGCCTTATTGAAAGATTTACTATGAAGTGACACATGTCCTAGAAATTATTTTTTTTAAAGAAACCCTGAAAAATGAATTTATGCATGGTCAGGACTGACTAAGATTAGATCAAATTTAATTAAATAAGTGAATTTTAATATTAAAGGTAAAATGACACAAAACTAAAATACGGGTTTTTCTCTCTGTTAAAAGGACAAAGTTTTCTTATAGTATCAATCTGCTTTTACAGCAAGATCCCAGGGAACAAAAACTTTAAGACTCACGGATTACAACCTAGAAATTTTGTTTGTTGGAAAGGAAATCAAACGAAAGATTATTTGCAGCAATGATGGAAAGGATCTTAGCAGGTATTATTAACTAATCCATGTGCAGCCAAACTGAAAGACATAAATTCATAGATTCACATCTCTCATTTTATAAAGGCCCTTCCACCTTGAATGGGCTTTGACCCTTGTTTCTTTTTTCTTTGCTTTTTTTTTGGAGGGGGGTTCTCCAATTTTTTTTATTGAAGTATAGCCAGTTTACAATCTTGTGTCAATTTCTGGTATACAGCATAATAAATAGTTCAGTCATACACATATAAACACATATATTAATTTTCATATTCTTCTTCATTATAGGTTACTGCAAGATATTGAATATAGTTCTTTGTGCTATACAGTAGAAACTTGTTATTTATCTACTTTACATATAGCAGTTAGTATCCGCAAATCTTGAACTCCCAATTTATCCCTTCCCACTCCCTTCCCACTCCCTTCCCCTGCTGATAACCATAAGTTTGTTTTCTATGTCTGTGGGTCTGTTTCTGTTTTGTAAATAATATTCGTCTTTTTTTTAAGATTCCACATATAAGTGACATCATACGATATTTTTCTTTCTCTTTCTGGATTACTTCACTTAGAATGATGATCTCCAGGTCCATCCATGTTGCTGCAAATGGCATTATTATATTATTTTTATGGCTGAGTAGTATTCCTTTGTATAAATATACCACAACTTCTTTATCCAGTCATCTGTCAATGGACATTGACCCCCGTTTCTAACACCTGACTTCAGCTAAGACAAGCATCCCCAAGCTAAGATGAGAAGATGACAGCAGTAGCGGACACCTAACCCCAGAATCTGGACCAAGCCTGTAAGACCCAACCCACTGGTCAATTGCACTGTTTACCAAATGTCTATCTCTCTGCCAAAATGGAAAGTTACTGTTTTACTTCTAGCTATACTTTTGCCCCAATGCTTAAGATGGAAGGAAAATTCTTTAGTAAAGTTGTTACAAGTATAGCTACTGGAGGTAGCTATATTTAATCAACTGTTGGATCTGTCATCAAATTCCTTGGCTAATACAAGACTGATACAGCCCCCTCATACTTAGACAGACCTCCCTCTGGTCTAACCTTTCAGGTCCAAATTCTCCAATGCATAAATGTGTTCATGCCTTAACTAACACTATCCTTGGTCCTGAGAACTGACACAACCCACTCTAGGATCTTCCCACTAACTCTGTCCCTTACTTAACAAATGTCTTCAAGAGAAAAACACGAGTACCTTGTGCCAGCAACTCCCCTATGTCAAATACCATACGGATGGCTTTTGGAAAGCCTACAGGAGAAGTGATCAAGGTTTAAGGTTTAATACTATGTTAACAAACTTCCAATTGATGAAGTTATCCATAAGAGCACTCTGGGAGGGATCACTTGCACTCCACCAGGTTTTGTCTCATATGGAATTGACCCAAGGGTGAGCACATAAATTTCTTAATAGCTGGAAGGTAGAAGGTCTATGTTTACTTGGACATCTACATACAAAGAGATAGAGGCACCTCCTTTCTCTCCCAATTACAGAGTCAGGAGATCCATGTGAACAGGATACCAAGATGCCAGGTGGCAAAATCCTTTGGGAATCTTGGTGCCTAATGCAGGAGTATATATGTTAACAGAGATATACTCAGAAATCTATCAGTCTTCATTGGTCAAAAGGCTGAAGAGACTGCAGAACCATTGTAACACAACAGATCATCCCTAAATCTCTAACCCAAGTAATATTAGATACTAGGGTTGCCTTATAAAATGTATTGACTATAAAATGTTTCCCTATCCACATGTATCTCTATGTTTGCTTACTACATTTGATTAATTTACTTAATTCTGAGGTTCCTATGATAGGAAAGTAATTTTGCAAAACCAAATGGCTCTTGATTTTTAAAACCACTTTGCAAGGGGAACTTACGCTATAATATAAACCGAATATTGTATTTTCATACCAGATGAGTTCTCTAGTATGACTCATATAATGACACACATGGAAAATCAAATTTCTGCATTGAAAGATCCCTTTCCCAGCCTAGGTGAAATCTTAGGTAAAAGGTTCAGCTCTGGGATGGCTTAAATCTCGCTTATGACTTTATTAGCTATACTGATTGTGTTCTATATAATTTCCAGAATAATAATCTCTTGGGCATCTTGGTTCATATCCAAACCCCAACTAAAATAATGATGTCTAAATGACTTGAAACTACTGATCATATCTACAGTTCTAGATAAGATAATGGGCATGCACGATGCACATACAGGGTAAAATTGGCATGTCCTATGGGCCACCCGGAGTTATGATCAGTCCTATTCTACGAGCCTAACTTCCTAAAAGGAAGGAAAGAACCAAGCTGCTAAGACCCGGCAGCAAGAGACACGACGGATCCAGGGCAGGTAAGCAATCACTCTGGCACTGGGGGACCAAATATTTGCTCACTTAATACTTTCTATTGGAAGATTAATGATAAAAAAAAAAGGAGAAATTGATCAAATAAAATTTACATGTTAAGGCAAGACAAGAAAATTTAAACATAAAATCCTCTCTCTCTGTTTCCCTTTGGGCCTCCTCCGTCCCTCTCTAAGGGGCCGTGTGCGTCTGCGTTACACATTACCCAGAGCCCCTCGAAGATGGCAGTGCCTGCTCAACTCTAAAGACCAATTTTTCTCCCTTTCTTCTGGTGCTAGCAATGTAACTTCTGAAAAGACTAGCATTCTTCCCTAACTCTGTAGGGGGCCATAGTGACTTACTGCTCACTTTGAATGTGCTTAGCTGCACTACACATCTGTGGTGAACTTTATATAAAATGTCAGCATGTCATTCTGATGTAGGATCCTCTGTTTCAAAAACATATATGACTGTGCCTTCCACAGGTGGAACAGTTCTCAGAGCTTCTGAGAGTTCATCTCTCGGGTTCTAATCCTCAGTTTGGCTCAAATAAAATTATCTTTTTTCTTTCAACTTGATTATTAATTGATTTTTCATTGACAACATCGTTTATAATTGTCCCAAAGAAAAGGAAACACAGTTATAAATTTAGCAAAATACATACATGATCTGTGTGATGAAAAATATTTTTAAAACATCAAAGACCTAATTAAATGGAGAGATATACCATGTTCATGAAGTGGAAGGCCATTCTAAAATGTATATGAAAAGAAACGGGCTATAGAATAGCCAAAACAATTTTTTTAAGTGGGAGAAATCACCCTTAACATTGTCAAGACTTATGATAATCAAGTAGTAATCAAGATAGTGTTGTACTGGTGGAAGAAACAGACACATAGATCAGTGGAAACTCAGAAATATATCCACATGAATATGCACAATGAATTTTTAGCAAAAGAGCAAAAGCAATTCAAAAGGGATAGCCTTTTCAATAAATAGTGCTGGAGCAACTGGACATTCGTAAGTTAAAAAATGAATCTCCCCCTAAACTTCACACCTTAGAAAAAACTAACTTAAAATAAACGTATCATGGACTTAAATGTAAAAAGTAAAACAATTAAAATTTTAGGAAAGAACATAGGAAAAAGTCTTTGGGATCTAGGTCTAGGTAAACAGTTCTTAAACTTGACGCCAAAAGCACAATCTACAAAAGGAAAAGTTTATCAATTAGACTGAGAGAAAATATTTACAAACCACATATTTAACAGTTCTTACATCTAGAATATACAAAGAACACTTTAAAATGTTTTTAAAACACATTTTCATGTTTTTTAATGTTGAGTCTTAAATGTTCACAGCAGCTGTATTTATAATAGCTCAACACACACACACACACACACAGATTTTTTTAGCCCTTCAAAGGATAGATGCTTAAACAAACCATTCCAACCATATGAAATGTTATTCAGTAATCAAAAAGAACAAACTATTGATATATGCAACAATTTGGGTGAACCTCCAGGAAATAATGATAAGTGAAAAAAAAAACCAATCTTAAAAGATATACATTTCAATAGTCCACAATAAAGCATTGGTGAAATAACATAATTATAGAGAAGAAAAATTAGCAGTTTCCAGGCCTTAGGGATGGTGAGAAAAGGGATGGATGTTGCTTCACAGGACTTTCAGAGGGAACACATCTGAATAAACTCTATGGATTGTACGAATGTCAATTTCTTGGTTTTGCTATTGAACCGTAGCTGTGTAACATGTTAACATTGAGGGAGGCTGGGGAAGGGAGCACAGGACTTCCCTGTACATTTCTTTGCAACCTCCTGTGAATCTAATTATTTCAAAACAAAAAAAGGTTTTAAAATAGATAATATAGCCAGTACCTTAGAACAGAGCAGCAGTAGAAGGGGGAGGGGTGGGGGTGGCACTGCCTTATCCTGAGGGGCACCAGTTCACCTGACTTACAATGAGCCCAAGGGTGCCCTCATGAGCTATAATCGATGAAACAATATATCTAGTTTCTTCTCACGTATCCACTGTTTCTGTCAGGGTATAAGCCATGTTGAGTTGGCCTCTTGACAGGACTTTAATAACCTCAGGATGGTTTTAGCAGGGAAGGAAAGGGGTTTTTCTGAATTGCTATTAATAATGGCTGTCATTTAATGAAAAATTAATAAACATTTATAAATTATGTAATTTTCAAAGGTTGTACAATTATTAAAAACAGACCAAAAAAGCCTTAGAATAACAGAATGTCTTTTCAAAAATAAATTGGCATTGGGCTGTATTTTTCAAATTACTAGTGATTGTAACTGATTACAGCACATTGAATATATTAAATCCAAAATGACAGAAAAATCTAAGACACAAAATAACTCAGTGGATACCACTGAAAGCACTGGAAGTGGCTCATTACTATGAAAATCAATAATTAAAAATAATTTATCTTATGTCTCTGGCAGGAAGTGTGTTTCACATTAATGAAACTGTGTGGAAGAAAGTTCTTCAATACAGAACGACTCACGAGATGGAATGACAGAAAGTTTATCATAAATGCGAATGAAACAACTGAATCAGGCAATGATCCCTGGGGGACGTTAAAACCATTAGGAGCAAAGGTAGCAGGGAGGGTGACAATGAACAGCCTGGGCTGCCACCACCTAAACTCACTGAGCAATCTCAGCGCTCCTGAAAGGGGGACACCCAAACATCACTCTCCTCCTCCCTGAGTCCCAGCACACCTGTGGAATCTGTGGGCCCCAAAACTGAACCTGAGGGCTTCAGATCCAAATTGTAGTCCGTAGGAAATAGAGCAAAAACTTAATCCCCTAAGGAAGCCCTCAGGCAACACGGGGTGCGGGATATCCTGCAGAACAACAGAATCAGATTGTTCAGCTAGCTGGTGGCGCAGCAAAGACCTGGCAGGCCTGAGGTTGTCATCATCAGAAGGGCCTTTAGAAGAGCCTGCTCTAGGGTTAGCCCTTGGCTGACATTTGGGGACTTGGCTTTTGAGCTGTTCCCTGTGTTAACAAGTGATAAGGTTGTTCTGTGGGCCTGGAGCACCGCGCTGTGCTGCACCAGGGTGCCAAGACTGTTGGTATAGAAATGTGATTTATGGTTAACATCTGCCTTCCTTCTGGGAGGCTGGGACTTTGGTGGGCTGAGGATGCCCTTGTGACAAACCCCCAACAAAAACCTTGGGTTCTGAGTCTCAAGGAGTCTGCCCTGGGCAGAAACACCCCCGCTGGAGGAAGGAGCATGTTCTTGGGAGCCCCTTGGAGAGGAGATCGTTCAGAAGCCTGCTCCTGGACTCCTCCAGACTCTGCCTGACAGGTCCTTCCCCACTGCTGGTCCTGGTAACAAACCCCAGACCTGAGCGCAGCTCCCTCTGAGTCTCTGAGTCCCTCTAGAAAATCAGAGGGTGTTTGTGGTCATGGGAGCTTTGAAACAATGATAATACTGATTGAAAGGAAAACAGAAGAAGAGAGAGAACAGAGCTGCCCTAGAATAAAAGAAACATAAGAGACATGGCAACTAAGCCAACGAGTGCACCTTGTTGGACAACTGGGGCTCAACTTCCTGGAGCCAACATTCCTCACAGGCAGACCAGACAACTGCGGGAATCCTGGGGAACCCTCCCGGCCATTCCTCCCTCGGGCCATCTCCTTCACGCTCCAGAGCATTTCTCATCCCTGCCCCGAGCTCGAGAAGAAACACGCCTCACAGTCACATGCTCTCCTGACCCTTCAGGCTCAACCCGCTGGAGCCAACACTCCCGTCAATGTGTTTCTGTCAGTCTGGTTTCACAATTAAGCCAACAGTGGACCTGCCCAGCCCAGGCAGCGTCTGTGCTTTGCCTCATACTATTGAAGGTATAGCCACACTTAGAGTTGCCCAGGAACATCGAATTTATGGGACATGAGATCATTTGTGAAAAGGCTCATTAGCTGAGTCGATAAATAATAATAATTCTTCTCCACATGTGGCCCAAGGTCTCCTAGGTTCCCATCTTGTACACAAGCCTATGAAGCAGGTAGGGGCATCTTAACATGCCCATCTTACAGAAAGAAAAAGACCCTGAGTCTCAGAGAGGTTCAACACTTGTCCCCTCAGGGTCAGACTTGGTGTGAGCAGCAGAGTGAAGGTGAGAAAATCGTGTACATATTTAATTTTCTCAGTAAAACTGGTTCCCTGCCAAAACTCATCTTGCATATGTCAATTGCTAAGATTCAGCAACTATTCCAGCACAGAGCAATTTTCCACCTAGAATGAAGGTACTTTTTAGGAAAGGCGAATTCAATTTGATTAAGAAGCAAAACTGAGCCCATCCAAAGTGCCCACCATGTTCGAAATACACTTACTTGTGGGCACAGATAAAGCCCGGAGAGCAGACACGCAAATTACCTCAAATATAATCAGCACGTAGACCGCGGTGAGGATGACCGCAGCGATGGTCACTTGTGCTTCCACGCTTGCGCGGAGGTACTGATGGGCCATCAAAAGAGGAACCATCTGGGTCTGCTGGAGGGACACTCGAACGCTGATGAAAACAGGTTCCCTGCAGAATGGAGCAAAGGTCTTACCACGGTGAAGGAAACAGACTGGACATCAACTATAGTGCTTGCTCAATCTGTGTCCTTCCCAATTCCAGTCGTCCATGGCCGGAACCATGGCCTGAACTGATCGCAGAGTGACTCATCACAGTGCCCGACATGGCAGATGAGGAGCCCTGAGCACAGGCGAGCTGTGGGAGATGCTGGTGCAGCCTCCCTGGGGCCAGGCCCATCTGATGGAGCTCCTCAGCCCCCGTCAGGGGCTGACCCTGCCGACAACTCGAGGAAATAAGTTTCTGCTGTCAAAGCCACCCAGGCTGTGGTGTTTGTTACAGCAAGCCTCGCAAACTCATACGGTAACCAAGAGCACAGATTAACTTGGAGTGGCATTAAAGAAAAAAGAATCCTAGAATTTCCTAGAATTCCCCGTTGCAGATATCAATGAATTTAAAGCATCAGCTGTAAAATACAATTTGCTTCAAAACAGACCCTGCAGTCAGTCCTCTTGCTTCCCAGCACGTGTGGTTCTGACACCCGGCCACCACCTCACGTTCACTGTCTACCCAAGAACATCTCATCCAAGTCCGTAACTGATCTGGCAATTCACCCAACAACAGGGTCCCATGGGGCCCACATCTCCAGGTGAGCACGTCCCAGAGGAGCTTCCCCGAACCCCCAGTTACCAAGACCCACCTGCTCAGAACTTCAAAGGTCCTGCTGACCACCACGCGCTCACTTCTTCTCAGATTTAAAAATACCGTCCAGTTGTGAGTGACCTATCAAAGTCAAAGCGTAAAATCCTAGTAAGGCTTTGAACCTGAGCCGTCCCCTGGGATCCAGCGCTGCTCAGTGTAGGTACTTGTTTAGAACAAGACAAGGAGAAAGAGAGGAGCACAAGGCCTTTTCACACAGAGACATCAGAAATGGCCAGGGGGTGTGGAGCTGGCATTTCCACCATCTACGGGGCTTTGTTGAAGAAAAAGCACACCAAAGTAGAAATACAGCATCCATGTATAGCAGTATAGGTATAGAAGTAAATACGACTTGTTAAAAGGAAATCACTACATATTACTGGAGACTTGGCTTCTTCTGAGCCCTTGGAAGCAACTGATGAGAAAGGCTCGCTTAGGACTGCTTCCTGTTTGCAAACTGGAGGCAGGAACCTCTCCACGTCACAGGCGCCCGTGGGAGGGCGGGCTGCAGGCTGCACTTTCTCTGCTGCAGGCCCGCACGCTCTGGTCGGGAGCAGGGGAGCTGAGAAGCCAGCTGAGAGGGGCCAGATGTCTGCAGGGAGGCAGGGGCTGGCCGGGCAGAGGCAGGCAGCTGGGCTGGGGGGCCAGGGAACTTTCAATGGGTGGACAGGAGTCCTGTCACCCACAAATCATAAAAGAAACTGAAATAGGAACTATGAAATCGGTCAAAGCCTGAATGAGAGAACAAAAGCTCTCTTGAACACTTCTGTGCTAGAAACAGGGTATCAGTAAAAAATCCTTCCCTAAAGATCTCTTGTGTTCTTCGTGTTTCCAGAGCAAGGACGTCCGACACACACCCAAGGGCAGGCAACTGTGTCAGCAGGCTGCAAGGGCCATGCCATCCTCCACGCAAGGTCACCAACGGAGCAGACAGAAGTGTGCCCACCCCGTCTTTACCAGGGAGCCCTTGCCAGGGTGCCGTGCGCTGCAGGCGGGGACGGTAAGTTTATGTCCTAAGACCACGGCCAGAACAACCGGTTTAGAATGTCTGTGCTGTATCCGCCGTCATCCATGAAACTGCAGCTTTGTTCATAATGAGACTTTGGCACTGGTGACCCTGCTGTGCATGGCAGAAAAATGCGATGGGTGTGGGAACCCATCAGACACTGCATTTTGGATGACACAGCCTTGTGTACCAGCCGGGTTGCCTTCTCTTAGCTGTAATAGGGAAAACCCAGGAACTAGGGGCGTCACCGAGGCCAAGACTTGGGAGACAAAACAGGATGCACAGAGAGGAGCCGGGCCTTGTCTGGGCTCCGGGACACAGTGACAATACCACTGCTGGCTCTCCGAACCTTTGCAGGATGTGCACTCATGGCTTTTGCTTGGATGCTGAGCACAGGTCCCATTGCTGTGGAAGTAGAAGCTCTATAAGGGAAAACCAGGCCGTCTCAGCCACGTGTCCAAGAACTGTGGGGTTGGAGTATCTTCTGCACCCCGAGGTAAGGCCCCGGTTTAACTACACTTTCAAATAATGTCCCTGAATTGCCCAGTAAAATCACTCTGAATTAACAAAAAAAAAAAAAACTCAAAAGCTTGACTTTACTGATTTACTGAAATGGTGACAGTTTTATAATCCACTTAGAGACAAGAGAATCTCAAAGACAAAGGTTTGCCTAACAGTGGTGTCATTACCATACTGCTCCCATCCAATTCATTCAAAAGGAAACTCTATGGAAATGAAACGAGTTTTTACAATCCCTTTCAAGTTAACTTGTAAGTGTAACCTGCTGGGGCCACCGCCGCCGGGAGCCTGGCGCGTTGGCCTGGGTCACCTCCACCACCAGGTGCTCTTCTCTCTCGAGATGAGTTGGGCTGCTGGCCACCAGGGCCCCTGCCAGGTCCACCTGGAGCAACGTGGAGTCTGCGTGGCTGCTGAGGTTCACGGCTGGGGCGGTGTCAAGGTGAACCACAAAGCAAGGCGGAGAGGCCTGGAGTGCCCCCCACCCCCACCCTCCCCAGGAGCACCCTCCTCCGAAGGTGCACAAGGAAATGTGCCCTCCACCCGCACCGCCGTCCTGATGGCTCCCGGCTTCGTCAGCCCCTCACCCCTGACCTGCTCAAGTGGTTTCACTTTGCTTAATCGTGTTCCGAATCCTCTGACTTAACGTCTAGGTGGTGCCTCCCACTCTATTATCATCCCTGCTTCCGCTCTTAGCTGCCAGCAGAAGACTCCTGCCCCAATTCCTGGAGCCATGGTGAGCAGCAGACAGCAGAGCTGCGTGAACGAACAGATGATCTAATTTGCATCCATGCCCAAACCCTAAGGCACCCAATGAGAAATCACGAAGAGAACTGAGCTAAAAAATCCAAAATCAGCTAAATCAGTGACGTCCACTGCAGTGAGAAGAGAGAAATCCCTTCAAAGCATGTGAAGGCTCTTGGTTAGGGAAGAGTTATCAGGACAAGAGGCTCCTTCCCCTCAAAGTGCAGCTGCCACGGTACCTATGCCCCCACCACACCCCGGCCCCTCCGCTCCTACATCCGGGGTTGGTGTGTTGCCCAGATGTCTGCACTACTCAGGCTTCTTCTCTCTGTGCCAGGCTGACTCTCACGAGATCTGGAGGCTGTGGATTCTACACAGCAGCGCCCAGTCATGTTGATCCAGCAGAGAAAGCTGGTGGAGGTAGAAAAATGAATCAAAATGATCTGTGCTCTTCACTGTTGGTGGGAATGTAGTTTGTGCAGCTGTTATGGGAAATAGTATGAAGATTCTGCCAAAGACTAGGAATAGACTAACCACATGACCCAGCAATCCCACTCCTGGGCATATATCTAGAGGGAACTTTAATTCAAAAAGATACATGCACCCCAATGTTCACAGCAGCACTATTTACAATAGACAAGTCATGGAAAAACCTAAATGTCCATCGACAGATGACTAGATAAATAAGTTGTGGTACAGGAGGGGGTGCAATCTGCTTGCCGACAGCCACTGGAAGCAGCACAGACGCCAATGGAGGGCCTCTGGGAACAGCGAGCTGAGTTCACAAAACAGGGCGAAGACACAAAGACCTCTCAATAAAATCATTAAGAGCACAGTCTCCAGGAGAACTAGATAACTGATACTCCTTAAGCCACAGTGTCAGAGAGATATGAGCAATATGAAGAAGCAGAGCAACCACTCCCAATTAAAAGATCAAGAGAAATCCCCTGAAAGCATGATCAAGGAAATAGACATTGATGGCCTACTAGATCAAAATTTCAAAAAAACAAGGGATCAAAGTACTGAAGGAACTAAAAGAAATAGTGTTTAGAGATATAAAATATGTCAAAAATGAAATAAAAACTATAAAGAAGAACCAAGTAGAATTAGTAAACTCATTTGCTGAGATGAGAGCTGACCTAAAGACCGTACAAAGCAGGCTAGATAATGTAAAGGAACGAATAAGTGACCTGGAAGACAGGACGACAGAAAGCATCCAAACAGAACAGCTGAGAGAAAAACAAACAAAAAACAATTAAAACAATACAAGGGACCTATGGGATAATCTAAAGCGTGCCATTCTACACATAATAGGGGTTCCAGAAGGGGAAGATAGAACAAAGGGGATTGAAAAGGTATTTGAAGAAATCATGACTGAAAACTTCCCAAACCTAAAGAAGGAATCAGATATCCAAGTACAGCAGGCTCAGAGGGTCCCAAACAGGAAGAACCAAAACAGACTCACACCAAGATATACCATAATCAAGATGGCCAGAGTCAAGGATAAAGAAATGATCCTAAAGGCAGCAAGAGAAAAACAAAGAGTGAGTTACAAGGGAACCCCCATAAGGTTCTCAGCTGATTTCTCTACACAAACACTACAGGCCAGAAGGGAGTGGCAAAATATACTCAAAGTCCTGAATGAAAAAAAGATGCCACCTAGGATACTCTATCCAGCTAGGCTATCCTTTAGAATAGAAGGAGAGAGAAAGAACTTCACAGACAAGCAAAAACTCAGAGTTTAGCAACACTAAACCCATGCTAAAAGAAATATTGACAGGTCTACTCTAAATAGAAAAGAAGCAGGATGCTACAAGAATGAGAAACTCGTAACTAGAAAGGTGATAACTACCATGAATTACAAATAGAATAAACACAAAATTGTAAAAGAAGACATCTAAATCATTAAGAGTGGGAGAGGGAAGCAAGGAAAGCCACTGTGGAATACAGTATGGAGATTCCTCAAAAGACTAGGAACAGACTTACCATATGACCCAGGAATCCTGCTCCTGGGCATATATCTAGAAGGAACCCTACTTCAAAATGACACCTGCACCCCAATGTTCATAGCAGCACTATTTACAATAGCCAAGACATGGAAACAGCCTTAATGTTCATCAACAGATGACTGGATAAAGAAGATGTGGTATGTTTGTACAATGGAATACTACCAGCCACAGAAAATGACAACATAACGCCATTTGCAGCAACATGATGCTCCTGGAGAATGTCATTCTAGGTGAAGTAAGCCACAGGGAGAAAGAAAAATACCATATGAGATCACTCATATGTGGAATCTAAAAAAAAAAAACCCATAAATACAAAAATACAAAACAGAAACAGACTCATAGACATAGAATACAAACTTGTGGTTGCCAAGGGGGCGGGGGGATGGGAAAGGACAGACTGGGATTTTAAAACGTAGAATAGATTAAACAAGATTATACTGTATAGCACAGGGAAATATATGCAAGATCTTGCGGTAGCTCACAGCAAAAAAAAAAATGTGACAGTGAATATATGTATGTTCATGTATAACTGAAAAATTGTGCTCTACACTGGAATTTGACACAACATTGTAAAATGACTATTACTCAATAAAAAAATGTTAAAAAAAAAAAGAAGTTGTGGTATATTTGTACAATGGAATACTACTCGGCCATAAAAAATGATAAAATTATGCTATTTGCAGAAACATAGATGTCCCTGGAGAATGTCACTCTAAGTGAAGTAAGCCAAAAAGAGAAAGATAAATACCATATGAAATCGCTCACATGTGGAATCTTAAAAAAAAGACAAATAAACTTATTTAGAAAACAGAAACAGACTCACAGACATCTGTCCAAAAACCTAGAAGCCTTGGACAGGCCTCCCCTATAACAAGCTCAGACAGCACCTGAGGGATAAAGAAATTCAGGTGCCTGCAGTCACGCCACTTCCTGTTTCACAAAGCTTCTCAAATAAACCTTGTAATTACTGAGTTGACAAAGCCAGATGGTTACAAAAGAGACATAATAGTTCACAGCAGAAGGCAGCTTTGTTATTCTCCAGCTAAAGCAGAGTGGAGCTTTCTCCCAAAGCACTTCCAACCCAAACACACAGCCCTGGTATCTGCCATCCAGGCCTCTCACCCGGAAAGAAAAATACCCTAAGCTATCATTTATATGTGGAATCAAAAAAATGACACAAATAACTTATTTACGAAACAGAAACAGATTCACAGACACAGAAAACAAGCTTATGGTTATCAGGGGGGAAAGGGGATGGGAAGGGGCGAATTGAGAGTTTGCGATTTGCAGACACTAACTACTACATATAAAGTAGAGAAACAAGAGCCTACTGTATACACTTATATCTTACAGTATCAATGTCTTATATCAGTATCTTATAGTAACCTATAATAAAAAAGTATGGACAAGGATGTATATATGTATAACTGAACACCACTGTACTGTACACCAGAAACTAACACAACAGTGTAAATCTACTATACTTCAATTAAAAAACAAAGAAATAAAGAAATAAAAGAACCAAGGAGCTCTGTTACCAAAGGGGAAGGGTTGGGGGTGGGGTAGGGATCAATCAGGAGTTTGGGATTAGCAGATACAAACTACTATATATACAACAGATAAAAAACAAGGTCCTACTGTATAGCACAGGGAACAATATTCAGTATCTCATAATAAACTATAGTTGAAAAGAATCTGAAAAAGAATATATATATGTGTATAACTGGATCACTTAGCTGTACACTAGAAACTAACACGACATTGTAAATTAACTACACTTCAATTGAAAAAAAAGATTGAAAAAAAAAAGAAATACTGGAACTGGCCACAGCTGCCTCCTCCTCCTCCTCGTGGGCCTCCTCCCCTTCCACCTGCCTCATCTCCCAGCCTCCTCCTCCCAGGACCCGCCACTGACTATGCTCTGAGCTGGACTGAGAGCTTTAGAGGTTCTGATCTAAATGTCCATTCTAAGGGGCTCCGGGCTCTAGACTTGTAGTGTCAGGGCACATATCCCAATGCAGACAGCTGGAAACCCACCCCTCCCACACTTACAACTAGAGAAAGACGGACAGATATAAGTTAATGTCTTATTCCATCAAGACTGAGGATGCACCACAAACACCTAAGCTGGATTCTAGAGTGAGACAGGCCCCTGCTGGCAGGGAGGGACAGGGCCGAGCAAGGCTGCTCTGCGACGGGTGCCACCACCACACACAGAAGCAGGCGAGATTAAATCAGAAAATGTTTAAGTTGTTCAAGGTCAGATGTGGGCTAGTATGAGAGTGGGGAGCCCCTGGGAGCTACAGAATAGAGCTGTTAACCTCTTCTTATAGGCTCTTCTCCATGAATCCCAGCAGCTACTCAGGGAAGATGGGCAGAATGGGGGGACCCCTGACAAAGCCTGAGTTTGCAGGGGGAGCACAGCAAATCTGGTAGGTAGCCTGAGGGTGCAGTGGAACCCCAGCAGCAGAGGGCAGGTGAGAGGGAAAGATCATTCTACCCCTAAGGTAGGGGGTAGGAACAGCGCAGGGTCTGGCAGACAGATAGTGAGAGACCAAGAACTCCAAGGGACTGAGGCACTAAGGGTTACCAAGGCAACTACAGACTACAACACGGCCAACCTCTGTCTAAATTTACACCAACCTCCCCAACTAACACCACAAGAAGCTCAGGTGTGCTCATCTCCGAGCTTAAAGCTGTTTCCCTCAGTGCCACATACCGTATATTCATATGTTGAAGCCCTGACCTCCAGTGTGAGGCCTTGATCTGAGAGGATTAGTTCCTTATAAGAAGAGACACCAGAGAGCCAGCTCACTCTCTATGCAACAGACAGACAGACACACACACACAGAAGAGAGGCCCTGTGAGGACACAGCAGGAAGGAAGGCAGCCATCTACAAGCCAGAAAGAGGCCCACACACTGACCTGAGATGTCCAGCCTCCAGAACTGTGAGCAATAAATGTCTTGTGTAAGCCACCCAGGCTGTGGTCTTCTGTGATGGCAGCCCGAGCCAACAACACACTCAGTATCTATTATCCTATAGAACATGCCTGACTTTTAACGACAAATTAGGAGTCCTACAAAAAGGCAAGAGCACACAGCGTGAGAGACCAAGCAATCATCAGACTCGATGACATAGCCAAGGAAAGAACCAACGAACTTAGGAATCGATCAAGCTGAAACACACAGGAGGAGGGGAAGGGGGCACAGACCAAGGTCCAAGAGCCCTAGGAAGCCGGGCCTTAACCAGAGTGCACCTTCTGGCTGCTGTCACCCTTCCATGGAAAACCTCACCACCACCACCCACCAACTGTAGTCTCGCTAGTGCCCCTCCCCTTCTGTTCCGCGGCCTCATCCATTCATCAAACATCTTGGAGAACCAAAATTCGGGTGGGGAGGAACAGCGATCGCCCGTGCTGGGACCTGGAGCAGCAGTTACAATAGTTCTAGTTCTCCAATCTCTTCACTTTGTGCGTCAACCACGGGCGACTGTCCGTCTCAGAGTAGGTTTGGATACAGTAGCTTTCCAGTGGTGACACCGCCAACAACTGCCAGGACTTCCCTTGATCTGGATACAGGCTAAATAAAACCTGTAACAGAAACATTTTACGATAGGCTTGTGGTTATGAGAGCAGTCAGATGTAAGTAACTGCGATGACAGCTGAAAACGGGGGTATGAAGACGGTGTTGCTTGCTGTAGCCCCAATTCACCAGCTTACTCTAAGTAGCTCCTCTGAGATATTAGAAAGTGAAAATTCTGATTCATTATACTATTTTATGCTACAATAGACCTTGAATATTGATAGTTGCCAATTTTAAAGATTAAATACCGAGCCATAAAATCAAATCATCGGAGGTGGGTAAGTGTGGTTTTCCCATAATGGAGAGCAGGGACTCCAACCCACTGACAGAGGGAGCACATGCTTGGGGAATTTGCAAAGCATCTTACGCACCATCACAAAGTAAATTAAAGTGATGATGAGATAACAGATTACAGATAGTTCCAAACAAACTCCTCAAATTCTATTTTGGCTGTCCCTACAAATCACTGACATTTCAACTCCCAGAAGAAGTCAGAGGACCAGCCACAGAGCTCAGGGCAGCTCTCGGGGGAATCAGAGAGGACTTGGCTCACCCTGACCTCCTCCTTGGAAACCCCAGTGCACCTAGCTCCCAGGCTGTGCTAAGCAGCATGGGCTTCAGAACCACACAATTCTGTGAGTAGGAAATAGGGAAGCAAACTGGTAGCCAAAAAAGTAAATTCATGAAGTTTTCAGCATTCCGTGTAATTGGGGTTTTTTTTGACGCATAGATTTCCTTTCTCTGGGTCACTACTCCCCTCCTTTGTGGGTTCTTAAAGAGTTGGCTATACTCAATTCATTGCGGCCAGTACTGACTTCACGTACCTTTGCAGTGTTGTGAGTTGCAACACTGTTCTCTACACATCACACTGAGAAGAGGAACTCAATCTTGCACTGTGTGGCCCCCATCCTCATGCTCCCACACACAGAAAATGAGGACCATGTATTCACAGTTGCATGTGGTCACGCACACAGCTTCCAGTCACCCAGGGCACCCAGCACAACTGTCATCACGAGCCACCTACAGACAAGAGCCACAGCCACCCAAGTCCCGGAGTCCACAGGGCACAGGTAATCACCCATCCCTTCCTCATTCACAATCTCACACCCTGTCACAGCAGCACACACCAACCACCTACTGGGGTCTCCCAAAACAGCCCACACAAACTGTCTTATGCCATTGCTAAAACCAGGTACAAACACAAAATAATTCCCTGGGCACACACACAAATCTCAGAATGGTCACAGACCACCAATGACCCACATGTCCCATACAGGCATGCACATACACAGAAACATAGCCAGGTACAGATACCTCACACAGACACACAGCCAGACACGGGGGCCTCACACCCATTCATTCTGTAAATAAATTTTGAGTGCCAGCAGAGTGATCCCAGCTGGGGCCACACCAGAGCACACAGCACTCTGATGCTGGCAGTGAAACTCGTGACCCCTCAAGTCAGACGGCACACTCAGGTCACCTCCAGCCCTTCAGCCCTCCCTGGGGATGTACAGGCAAGTTGAATCAGGGCAGCCTCCAGAGAAGAGGCAAACACAGAACTTCACTCCCCCAAAACAGGGTGGTCCAGCTGGGCACCATCTCAAAGGGGCACTGAGGCATTCCTGGGGCCACCCATGAATGCTAATTTGACAACACAAATAAAGAATGTTTACTGCGTGTGGTTGAAAAGAGAATTTGGCAAGCCATGTAAGGTGAGAATTGAGACCCAGGGGGACAGGTTAACTCCTTCTCCCATGTGACTGGGGACAACAGCAGGCCTCCCCCAGACTGCCACCCCTCAGCATCTCCTGCAAAGAAATGTGTGAGCCCCACACCCCGGGTGCCCTGCCACTGGGCCCGAGGCCCGTGCAGGCTCTGCAGCAGAGTTGGGGGCGCCATGGTACTCACAGTGCACAGCACCACAAAGACAAACAAGCCTGAGACTTTCAGCCACCGCACACAGCACCTGCAAGAGGAAAGGCAGGCCCGAGTCACACCCCCGGGAGCCCCGTTTTCCTGGGCCCAGAACCGCCAAACCTCAGACACGTGCTGAAATCCTGGGACATGTCCACCTCAAAGCATATGTGTGGAACCCTCTCCATAATATGGGCTGAAGGAGGACACCTGCTGAGGACACCAGCTGACCTGCTGTAAGCATACAGCTTCATGAAATGCAGCTTGGTGGAGGTTACAGAGGGGAACCAAATTAACCCCAAGTGTCTGAACGTGGCTTCTGGCCAGAGACCCTTAAATTCAAGACTTGGGCCTCTTCACTAGCCTTTTAAAGACTAGTTTCCTGGAAACAAGCCTTATCTTGGCTCTCAGATTCATATTTGCCAATAATTTGCCCCTAAGTTTTCTGAAAGATGGGAATACAGATTTGATCACCAAATAAACATTGACTGAGACATAACCAAACAATTCAAAAAAGACATTGCTGTGCTATAACCACTTGTACCAGCAAAGTCTGCTAAGAATTCCTTAGAAGATAATGATTTACTTATTTTTATTTTAAATTTTTGCCCTTATCGGAGGCACTGGGGATTGAACCCAGGACCTTATGCACGCCAAGCACCAGCTCTACCACTGAGTTACAACACCCACCCCCAGGAGATAATTTTATAGACAATCAGGCCATGTGCTTGGTACCCTCTGAGGGCTCCTAATGGGGCCCTGGCCCAGCCACCAGACTTCTTAACTGTGGCCCTTAGGCCCTTGGTGAACAGGGGCCTGGCCCATCCTTTTCGGCCCCTCCAGGCTTCTCTCTGCTCATGTTACCTCCCCAGAGCCCTCCAAATCCCACCTCCTGGAAGACACTATCACTGCCCAGGTCTGGGGGAGGGGGTGCTCTCTCACTGGCCACTCCTCGAGGGAAAGCCCAGAGTATCTGTGCTCTGCCCCTGCACAAGGAAGCAGGTACGCAGTCTATGCTTGACACCTGTTTGTAGAACGAAGGAAGAAAGTCTACACTGGGACATCTTTTTCAAAAGTTTTCTGATCCTCTAAAATGGTAAAATCTTGTTTTGCATTCTCTTAGAGTTAATAAATCTGATGAATCGTCATTTCACACTTCCAAATTATGACCCACAGCTCCTATTAAAATGGGAATCAAAATAACACTTTTTTTAAAGCATGAAGCCTTAATTCAACTATTCTAAACACAAATTTCTTTCCATATAACTGACATATTCAGCAGAGCTGACAATCCTAAATGTTCTTCATAAGTTTCTTCAATAATCCTGCGTAGTACTTTCTAGACATGTTAAAAAGGATTAAGTCTTTCAGTTAAGTGGCAAGTGTGAGGCAGCTGTTCCGTGAATAGTAGAAGATAAAACAACCATTGAATGTAAAGTCTCAAATGTATTTCATTCTGTTTTCCATGGTATGGGATATTTGAGGAACCTGGCGCCCTCTGGAGCTGTGAGCCAGCCAGCTGGGGAAGGGTGTTGAGAGTGTCAGAGCTCACCATCCTGGAGACCCACGGGGCCAGATCCTTGTTCACGTCTTCACGTGATTAAAATAATTTTACAGCAGATTCACCCGCCAAATATTTGTCACACCTATTCAGCCAAATATTTGTCACACCTACAAGAGCTAAGACTAGTCATGGCAAAGAAACTACATATGGCTGGGTGGGAAAAGACATCTCCAAGGTCAAGCACTGGTGGGGGGCCTGGGGTCACATTCCTCCCCCTAAGCTCGCTGCACAACCTGCATGATCTCAGACGAAATTCCTAACCTCCCTGAGGTACCTTCCTACATCTACCTCCCAGGATTGCCTGAAAGATCAACAGGACAATGAAGAGTGGGTCTTTCTGGGTACAGACAGATGCCCTTTGGGATGTAGGTACATACACCTCCAATCCGCCCTTCAAACAGCTTCAGAAAAGACAGCTCCTCTAATGTAGAGAAATAATAATATTTGATAGTTGCGATGGTCTCTTCTCGTCTATTTCCGGGCTTTTGCACAGACCGTCTTAGTGGAAGCTCACTGAACGCTATGGCACGAGGGGGACACCAGGCGACAAAGAGACAGTTGCACGGGCATACCTGGCCCCGCTGGTTCCTCAGCTACCTCGGAGCAGGTACAGAATGAGGACCTTGATGGTCCTGGTCCTCAAGCCTTATTCTATCCCTGGAAATGCCACTTTCAAACGTGCTGCTCTCAATAGAAGCCTCCCTGCAACTGCTGGCACGGAAGCCCCAGCGGACAAAGCCGGGAGAGCGCGCTCCCGCCCCCGCCTGCGCGGGTGGTCCCGCCAAAGCACCCTGGGTCCCCGCGCCTGCGCCGCCCCCGCCCTCCCACGCACGCGCGACCCCGCCTCCGCGGCCCCACCCGCACCCCCCGCCGCCCCGAAAACGCTTTCTCCCCCATGTGCAGTTCCCCTCCGGCAGGGCGTGGCGCTTAGCGCCAACCCTGCTAACAACGTGCTCCGTCACTAACTGCGAATGATGACATGCGCTTCTCAAACAGGCGGGGACTGCTGAAGCGCGTCCGTTCCATCCGCGGGCCGCAGACCTCCGGGGTGTGAAGGCCCCGGTCACACACAGGAAGGCCAGGGGTGTAGGGGCCATTCAGGTCTGTAACTGGGCTTTCCCGTAGCCTCGAGGGCTGCACGCTGGTTCGCTGTCCTCCAGGGCCTGGAGAAAACGTAGCTAACCTTCCGGGAAAGTGCCGCCTAGCCTTCTTCCTCACCTCCATCCACCCTGTCACCAGGAGGATGCCGTGAGGACAAGAGCCCCCAGCCCTGCCCCAGGCGAGGAGGACGCGCCGGGCGACCATAGCCCTGTGCCAGTGACACTGACACTCCAAGTGTACCTACCTCAGCTTGGAAAGACGGCGGAACCTGATGGGAGTGCTGTCCAGAAACTCTCCCTTCTCTGGGGAGGCAGATCCAGAAGAACCTGCCAGCAGGGATTCTCCCTCCCACTCAGCCGAGCTGCTCTCCCAAGATTCTTCAGCAGTGATGGACTCCGGATGGCAAACGGGCATGCGCCGTGGCCTGGAAATTGAGGCTTTGTGGTTATTTTCACGGAAATAGTGGCACCTCCAAAACACTTCATCTCAGTTGTGAGTGTGAAATGTGGAAGCAATCCTGGTTCTTAAAAGGACCACAGATATTGTAGGACTGTCCAACTAGTGGGAATGGGTCTTTCTTGACATCACAGAACCTTGGCTCAACGGACATCATCCAGGGTCACTCAATCTTCAAAATAAATTGTGGACCTTCAAAAAACATCTGCTTGTTCTGAGTTTGGACCTTTCCAGCCTTTCTCAGGCCAGCTCCATCCAGCTCACAACGTCACCAAGTTTGTAATGTGTGGGGAGTCAGGGGACAATGAACAGGTGGCTCAGGCTTCCAGGAGTCTGTCTGCAGGGGGGAGAGGAGATGAGGCTGGAGGCCTGAGTTTGCCCCTTCATCCCAAGGGAGACAGTCTGTACAGATCAGCTCTGCTCAGCAGTTCGAGGACCACCTGGGTTTATCCCCCAAAGGACCTTCAAACATATAGGAAGTGGAGTTTTTTTTTAATTATACATTTTCAACCCCATAACTATTGACATTTCAGCTGGATACGTCTTTCTTGTAGGGCAGTGCCCTGTGCATTGCAGGATGTTTAGCGCATCCCTGGCCTCTGCCCTTAAATGCCAGTAGTGCCCCTCCCCCATCTGTGACAACAATAAATATCTCCAGACAGTGCCAGTGCCACCTCCAGTTGAGAAGCCCTGGCCTGGCGAGATGGCCTGTCAGAGCTGTGTGCATGTGTGACTGTGTACATGTGCTGTTTAAAGTTACTTGGAAATTCAGCAGCCACAGAATACAACTGCCAGACACAGGAACACACCTTGAATTGACAAGGATCTGGCAGAGACCAAACATTTCAGGTAAAAGTTCATCTCAAGAAGAAGTTCTTCAGCATAAGCGCCAAGGGTAATTCTCAGAGATGTCTTCATTTTATAAGGAAGGGGAAAAAAAAAACTCACCCTTTCTCTTGTGAGAAATTCCTCAGCAAAGGAGTGTTTTCTGTAAAGCAGGGGTCTTTAGACCTGGTGCTGAAGAACGGGGGTAAAGGAGAGCGAGACCTGAAAGACACAGAGAAGGAAAGGGATCATCAACACAAAAATGACAGTGGTGCTCAAGAACGAGCCCAAGAGTCAGTGGGAAATTTCACATGTTCTATCTGAATTGTGAAAAGCTGGACTTCTAGGAGAGACCATTAAAAAACAGCCCTCCTCCCCCGCATACACCAGGATGGAAATGCAATGCAGAAATTCACACAGGAGACCAGATGCTATGGGGTCCATACATTTAGGCTCGCTTTAGTATTAAAATAGATTCCAGCCACCTTTGCTGTTCCGTGCAGTTTTTCATTGAGAAAACCATTCAGAATATGATGGGCGCTTTTATATTAAGAAATTTCTATCCAGAAAATTCTGTTTCCTAATATCGGAATATTTCCATATCCCACATTTAAAATATCCTAATAGCTTCAACTTCCCTTGAGAGATCAAGCAGCAACAGTCTGGCCAATGGAGTTATAATAAGATGATAAACAGGATGGCAGGGAGGGGGCCCTCAGCGGGTCAGAAGCCACAACTGAAGCAAAGCAAAGGTTCACACTGCACCTGAACCCCTTCCACTGGGCTTTGGCCTGTTCATAAACTTAGCGTCCAAACCAGGAGACTTTTAAGAGGGAAATAATGGCACAGACACGACAGAGCCCCCCAGCCCCTGGATATATGGTCACCCTCATTAAGGGACATTCGATGTTTAAAAGCAGCTAGTTTTTCATGAACACTTGTGGAAATCGTTTTCATTCCTAATTGTTGGGAATATGTCATTTTATATCCTAGTACATTGCCTTTCCTAAAGGTGCCGAGGCCATGTGGAGCTTCTGTGGATGCTGTGAAACACTCACCTGGGGAAATAACTTCAGATCATAAGTGCAAAGCAAAGGAAACTGTTTCCACCCGTTTTCTCTTTCTCACTCAAGCATGCACCTGTGACACAGGCAAGACGACTGGTCTCGCTGATGAGTGAAACCGAGGGTCCCGGACCGGATCTAACAACACCCATCATGTCGCACTCCAGTCAGGGAAGGAGTCTGTCTCCAGCCAGCTGGTGTCCTCTGGGCACCACCTCTGAGCAGCCCTAGGCACTTACAGTGGGGAACACAGATGACTGAGGACTTCAGGGGCTTTAACACCAGTGGAGGAGAGCCTGGCAGGGAATGAGCCTGGCATCGATGCCTTGATGAGCACAGATTAGAGTGGAGAGGTGGAAATGGAATTCTGCCTGAGGGATTTTATAGTTAGTACACCTTCTTTTATCTGTTCAATTAGCTGGGTTTTTAAATTTTCACCTCTCATAACTGCAAATCCAGAAGGGCCTCAGGTGCATTTAGCTAAATGTCCCAGTAAGTCTATTAATATCCAGGTGTTTTCTGTCACTCCCTGGGCTGGTTTGTTACACAGCATCTGGGAAAGCTGACTGTTATCATGACATCATTCACATTATTTAACCACCCTGAGCTTCATTTTCTCAGCTGTATAATGTAGATTAAAAGGAAATAACTCAGTTTTGTTGCATTAAATAAGGAGATGTAAATGGAAAGCAGAAAAAGAGAGTTTGGCTATTGATTCAATTATTTCTATTAGACCGTAAGCTCCTTATGAATGACTGCCATGTTTTCCATCTTGTTTTATCTGGTACCTTAAGTGGTACCCAGGTCAGTGCAAATTCTTAACAAATACTTGATAATGAATGAGTTGAACTCCAGCAATCATAGCTTATTTGCATCATAAGATTGGCTTTTTGACTAAAATAAAAGTTTTCTAAACCATTAAATCAACAATATGCTTGTAATCACCACTGGCCCTCTGAAGAGGGGAGACTGTTCAAGAGAGCAGAGGTGCTATTTCTCCTCAGAAAGCACAACCTCACAGGGTCTCAGAACAGCTCACAGCACAATCACTTTACACAATGAGGACAATTCGACTTGTTGCCATGAAAAAGGAAAATCAGAAATGGGAAAAGTCAAGAGTATGTTGTGTTTTCTCTGAGGTGGCCATGCCCACCTGATCTCATTATTTAACATTTCTGTTGCATTTTGTGCACACAAAGTATTTAATAGTCATGATTAAGTGTAGGGAATAGTTTCTAAGCTTTTTTATATTTAGTTATGCCTTTAAGACACCAAAAATAAAATGAATTTCACTAGGAAATATCCCCAAGAGACTTCAGGCTGTTCCAAATTTAAACTTAATTTGACACTGTCCAGATATTATTTTCCATTGTTCCAAGAGCCTAGGAATAAAAATGGCAGTCCACCATGGTAAACAAACTTATGGTTACCAAGGGGTAAAGGGGGTGGGAAAGGATAAATTGGGAGTTTGAGATTTGCAAATACTAACAACTACATATAAAATAGATTAACAAAATTTCTTCTGTATAGCACAGGGAACTATATTCAATATCTTGTAATAACCTATAATGAAAAAATATGAAAATGAACATATGTATGTATATGTATGACTGAAACATTATGCTGTACACCAGAAATTGACACATTGTAACTGACTATACTTAAATTAAAAAAAAAAAGACAAAAATGACAGTCCACAGAACTGAAATCCTAGCATTTTTCTTTCTGACTTAAGGTAGAAAATATTTATAACATCTGTATTATTCCTGACCCTTTCTCCTTCTGAAAAAAAGAAGTCGGGGGGAAGGTACAGTTTAGTGGTAGAGCGCCTGCTTAGCATGCATAAGGTCCCAGGTTCAATCCCCAGTAACTCCATTAAAAAAAAAAAAGAAATCACATCAACAGTTCTCTAACTTCACATCTAAGCCAGGGTGCTTTCAAAATTCACAAATTTCAACAGCATGTATTTTTCCCCATGTCTCAGTAACTCTATATATATTTGCAAAATTCATATGTGCCTACAAATTTCTAAGAGGGGAAATATTTATTTTTAATAACTTGGAAACTATGGAAGAGGATAACAAATAACATAACAATTGTATATAATTCTATAACTCAGAGATGCCCACTGTTAACATTTAAAGAACTTCCTTTCAGTCTTTTTTCCTATATATAAATAAATATTAAGTCAAGTTCAAATATATGCATGAGTAGACATAATTTACATACAGAAATTGCTTTGTCCTTTGATTATTCAACTTAGCCATGTCATTAGCATTTCCTGTGCTATTAGATATTCATCTACAAGTAGTTTTAATGTTGGCATCATATTCCATTACATGGATCAACACATTAGCTTTACCATCCATCTGTTGTTGGAAATTTAGGGAATTTCTAGTTTGTCATGAAGATAAGTAACAACGGTTATGAGATTCCTGGTAGATAAGTCTCTATGTTTGCTTCTGATAGTTCCTTAGGACAGAGTCTTAGAAGTGGAGTCACTGGGTCAGGAAGTGTCTTGGTGCCCACAGTCCACAGAGCACCTGACCTCATTATGGTGCAGTTAGGGGAGGGAACAAATCCTTGTCCCCGCAGCCCTAGGGTATTAGTCACATTTTAAATCCTCAAGCTGTAAATTATAAACAGCCAGAATTGATTCAAGTCCACCATTGTCAAGAAATTCCACTGCCATGGTTATTAGCAAGAGCCATCTGTACCAACCTGCAGGACGGACACAGTGTGTTGGCCACCCCTCCCACCCCCTCCCTAGGTCTTTTTAGATTCAAACACTTGACAGTCCTATGATGCTTTTGCCATTTTATTAAGGGAAAAAAGGCTCTGAGAAAGTTGAAAATATTGAGTACCTAATATATTAGGTACTCTTCTGAGAGGATTTACATTTCTAAAGACCAGAAAAGAGACAACGGTTATTGCAAAGGACACTCTGGGGAGGTGGTGATTTGGGTATCAGTGGTGGAGAAAGAAGTTTGTTCCCTGTCTTTCTCCAGCCCTATGTCATGTAGACACCGCCAGTGAAGACACAGTGGTCAGCTCTGCTTGGCAAGGGGCCCAGGGCCAATAGCAAGGAATGCAAAGTGCCATTCTATTTCTATCTGTCTATCTGTCTATCCATCCATCTATCCATCTATCATTTGTGGCCAATTTTCATACTGGCTTCACTGGCCCAACCTATCTTTCCAGAAGGAAAAAAGCAAAGTAGCAGGCAGAGGAAAAGTTAGGTTTGCCTCAAAAGTGATCATACGAAACAACAAAGTGTGTCGTCACTGACAGAAAGCAGACTGAGGAAGGAAAGTGAGCAGGGAAGCTGCCGCCCACTCATGTGCAATTTTTCAGAAGGCCTGGGAGATTGTAATTCCTCACCTGAGAGTTTGTCATGGTTCTGTGTGAGCAGAGCCAGTCTTTTCGGTTTAATTAAGCACAGAAAGAAGAGCCCACAGCCCCGGCTACTCAGAGGCTGCATCCGTATTCATTTGTCAGCAAAGAAGCGGAAACATGAGCGCAGGTTCCTGATTCTTCAGCCTAACACCCCCACCACGTGAACTAGACAAAACCGGAAGGCCACAAGTTGAGCCCTTGGGCTAGGTGATTTCATATCTAACAAGGGGGAGGATTATGCCAACTACTTTGGGGAAAGGGCTGGAATTTCCAGGAAATGGGCCATCACCCACCTTTTGACCTTTGATCTGATCATAATCAGCCTTGAAACTGCCCTGGCACCTGTGGGAGTGACATTAAGCAGTGATTGTATTTCAATGAGTGTATATTAAAGCTCAAGGTCTACTGGGAGGTGAATCTTCCACCATCTTGGATGCTAATGGCTGTGTCATTCTTTTAATAATGGCTGTGTCCTGCTCCCTTCCTTCCTGTCTCATTACTAATCACAAAAAAAGAAGTCTAAAGGTATATCCAAAAGCTTGGATCTTTACTGAGATTTACAGAAACAATTTTAGGATTTACTTGAATGTAAGAAAATCAAATGTATTTGAAGTCTAATTTGAATTGTTCTTCTCTCTAAGGAAAAAAGCTCAAATAGCTAGTAACCTAACAGTGTGATTTTTGAAGTTTATAATTCAAGTTTATAATTTAAAAAGACAGATTTTTGGGGTGGTCAGGTGGTGACTGAGCCCAGCTGGGCATATGAAGTAGACATACTAGCAATAAAGCCAAACATACATGACTGCATGGCTGTTCTTAGCCAGCTTGTTGCAGAAGCTGGCAGTTGTCCAGTAAATGTCAAAATCTTCTCCTGAAAATGTCTACCTGAAGGCCTATTCTGCCAGAAGAAATGAACAAAGAAAACTACAAAGAAACAAGTGGAAAACAGGAAATAAGTACATATCTATCAATAAATACTAAATGTAAATGAACTAAATACTCTAATCAAAGGATATAGGGTGGCTGATTGAATAGCAAAGCTAGACTTTTCAATATGCTGCCTACAGGAGGCTCACTTCAGGGCAAAATACAGTCAGGCTGAAAGTAAAAGGATGGAAAAACATATTTCATGCAAGCGGAAATGACGAGACAGTAGGGGTAGCAATATGCTTATCAGACCAAATAGAATTTAAAACAAAGGCTATAATGAAAGACAAAGAAGGGCATTATATAATGATAAGGGAATCAATACAAGAAAAAGATATTATACTCATTAACATATATACATCCATCTTGCAGCACCTAAATATATAAAACAAATACTAACAAACAAAAAGGGAGAACTTGAAAATAACAAAAAAATAAGAGAAGACTTTTAACACCCCACTGACAATGATGGACAGATCATCCAGACAGAAAATCAATAAAGCAACAGAGGCCCTAAATGACAGAACAGACCAGTTGAACTTCATTGATATTTACAGGTCACTACATCCAAAAAAAATCAGAATACACATTTTTTCCAAACATGCATGGATTGTTTTCTAGGATAGACTACATACTAGGTTACAAAACAATACTCAACTCATTTAAGAGTACAGAAATTATATCAAGCATCTTTGTTGACCACAACAGTACAGAACTAGAAATCAAAAATAGAAAGAAAAACAGGAAAAGAACAAACACGTGGAGACTAAACAAACATGCCACTGAAAAAATAATGGGTCAAAGATAAAATCAGAGGAGAAATCAGAAAATACCTTGAGACAAATGAAAATGAAAACACAACTTTCCAAAGTCTATGGAATGCAACAAAAGCAGTTCTAAAAGGGAAGTTCATAGTGAAATGGGCCTTCCTGAAGGTAAAAGGAAAATCTCAAATGAACAACCTACCACCTAAAAGAATTAGAAAAAGAAGAACAAACAAAGCCCAAAGTCAGCAAAAGGAAGGAAATAAGAAAGATCAGAGAGGAAATAAAATACAGATTAAAAAAAAAAAAACAAGTAATGGTTATTTTTGGAAAGATAAACAAAATTTATAAACCTTTAGCCAAGCTCACCAAGAAGAAAAGAGAGAGGGCCCAAATAAATAAAATAAAGAATGAAAGAGGAGAAATAACAACCAATGCCACAGAGACTTTAAAAAAATCAGTAAGACAATACGATGAACAGTTATATGCCAACAAACTGGACAACCTAGAAGAAATGGACAAATTTCTGGGAACATATAGACTGCTAAGACTTGGTCAAGAAAAAAACAGAAAACTTGAATGGACTTATCACTGGAAGTGAAACAGAATCTGTAGTAATAATTTTTTTAAAACTCCCTGTGAACAAAAGTCCAGGACTGGATAGCTTCACTGGGAAATTCTACCAAACCTATGAAGAAGAATTTAGACCTATCTTTCTCAAACTATTCCATAAAATTGAAGAGGAAGGAACACTCTCAAGTTTGTTCTACAAGCCACCATTACCCTGATACCAAAACTATAAAAATGAAAATTACAGGCCAGTATCTTTGATGAATATAGGCACAAAATCCTTCAACAAAACATTAGCAAACAAACCCAACAATACATAAAAAGGATTGTACAACATGATCAAATTGGTTTTATCCCAAGGTCACAGGATGGTTCAATAAACTCAAATCAATAAATGGGATACACCACATTAACAAAAGGAAAAACAAAAGCCACAGGATCAATAGATACAAAAATTGCATTTGACAAAATTCAACATCTATTCATGATAAAAATTCTCATCAGAGTAGGTACAGAGGGAATATATCGCAACATGATTAAGGCCACTTACAACAAACCCACAGCCAACCTAATACTCAACGGTGAAAAGCTGAATGCCTTCCTGCGAAATTCAGGAAAAAGATAAAGATGCTTCTATTTAACATAGTATTGGAAGTCCTACCAATAGCAATCAGACCGAGAAAAAGAAATAAGAGATATCCAAATTGGAAGGGAAGAGGTAAAATTGTCACTGTTTGCAGAAGACCTGATACTCTATTTAGGGATCCCTGAAGTCCCCACTCAAAAACTATTAGAACTAATAAATAAATTCAGCAGGATTGCAGGATACAAGATTAATGTACAGAAATGTGTTGTGTTTTTATACACTAATAATGAAATATCAGAAAGATAAAGTAAAAAAAACAATCCTGTTAAAAGTCGCATCAAAAACAAAAACAAAAACAGAAACACAAACCCTAGGAATAAACTTAACTAAGGAGGTGAAAGGCCTGTACACTGAAAACTATAAAACATTGATGAACATTTTAAAGAGATTCAAAGAAATGGAAAAATACCCTGTGCTCTTTTGGAAGAATTAATTTATTATTAAAATGGCCATACTACACACAGCAATTTACAGAGTTAATGCAATCCCTATCAAAATGTCCATGACATTTTTACAGAACTAGAATAAATAATCCTAAAATTTATATGGAATCACAAAAGACCCCAAGTTGCCAAAACAATCCTGAGGAAAAAAGAACAAAACTAGAGGTATAAAACTTTCAGATTACAAACTATACTACAAAGCTACAGTCATCAAAACAGCAAGATGCTGGTGCAAAAACAGACTCACAGATCAGCAGACAGAATAGACAGTCCAGAAATAAACCTATGCATCCATGGTCAATTAATCTATAACAAAGGAGGCAAGAATATACAGTAGAGAAAAGGCAGTCTCTTCAATAATTGGTGCTGGACAGCCACATGTAAAACAAATTAGAACACTCCCTCACACCATACACAAAAATAAACTCAGAATGGTTTAAAGAACTAAATGTAAGACATGACACAATAAAGCTCCTAGAAGAGAACAGAGGCAAAACATTTTTGGATGTAAATCTTAGCAATATTTTC
Source organism: Camelus ferus (assembly GCF_009834535.1). NCBI lineage: Eukaryota > Metazoa > Chordata > Mammalia > Artiodactyla > Camelidae > Camelus > Camelus ferus. Next base: position 7,680,754 of record NC_045700.1, on the reverse strand, counting down.
TGAGATCAGTTTCCCACAGCAAAAAAAAAAAAAAAAAAAAAAAAAGGAGGGGGAACCTAACCAACTTAAGAGCTTTTGCACAGCAAAGGAAGCCATCAACAAAACAAAAAGACAACCTACAGAACGGGAGAAAATATTGCAAACAATCCAACCAACAAGGGGTTAATATCCAAAATACACAAATAGCTTATATAACTCAAAATCAAAAAACAAACAATACAATTTAAACAATCAATATGAGACTTATATAGACATTTCCCCAAAGAAGACAAACATATGGCCAACAGGTATGTAAGAGATGCTCAATATTGCTAATTATTAGAGAAATGCAATTCAAAACCACAATGAGATTATCACCTCACACCTATCAGAATAACTATCAGCGAAAATCTACAAATAACAAATTTGACAAGGAGGTGGAGAAAAAGGAACCCTCATACACTGTTGGTGGGAATGTAAAATGGTGCTGCCACTGTGGAAAACAGTATGGAGATTCCTTAAAAACTGAAAATAGAACTACCATATGATGCAGCATTTCCACTCCTGGGAATACATTCAGAAAAATGAAAATACTAATTCAAAAAGATACATGCACCCCAATGTTCAGAGCAACATATTTACAATAGCCAAGACATGATATCAACCCAAGTACCCAAAAGCAGATGAGTGGATAAAGAAGATGTGCACCCCCCTACACACACACACACACACACACACACACACACACACACACACACACACACACACACGATGGAATATTACTCGGCCATAATAAAGAATAAAATATTGTCATTTGCAACAGTGTGGGTGGACCTAGAGACTATGCAACTCAGAGAGAGAAATACAAATACTATATTACTTATATGTGGAATCTAAAAAAGAAAATTACAAGTCAATGTCACTGATGAACACATGCAAAAATCCTCAACAGAATATTAGCAAATCAAATTCAACAATACATAAAAGGATCTTACATGATGATAAGTGAGATTTATCCCATGGGTGCAAGGATGGCTCAATATCCACAAATCAATCAATGTGATTCACCACATTAACAAACTGAAGAATAAAAATCGTATGAACACTTCAATAGATGAAGAAAAAGTTTTTCACAGAATTCAACATTTATTCATGATAAAAACTCTGAACAAAGTGAGTATAGAGGGAACATACCTCAACATAACAAAGGCCATGTATGACAAGCTCACAGCTAACATCATATTCAATAGTGAAAATCTGAGAGCATTTCCTCTAAGATGAGGAACAAGACAGGAATGTCCACTCTCGCCTTCTTTATTCAACACAATATTGGAAGTCATAGCCACAGCATCCGACAAGAAAAAGAAATAAAAGAAATCCAAAGTGGAAAAGAAGGAAACCTGTCACTGTTTGCAGTTAATGTGATACTAAACAGTTACAGTAATGGGCTAATAGATTTACGAAAAAGGGTAACCACAAGCCAAAAACTTACAAGGGAGTCACAAAAATTAAATAAAATCCAGGATAATACAAAGGAAAATTACCAAACCACAAAAGGAAGAAGAAAGGAACAAAGAGGAAATACCAAATCAACTGCAAAGAGAAGTTCAAAATGGCAATAAACACACATCTATCATTAATTACTGTAAATGTTAATGAACTAAATGCTCCAGTCAAAAGACATAGAGTGGCAGACTGGATAATAAAGCAAGAACCTTCAATATGCTGCATACAAGAGACACACTTTAGGGAGAAGGGCACATATAGATTGAGAGTGAAAGGATGGAAAAGGATATTCCATGCAAATGGAAAAGTCAAAAAAGCAGGTGTTGCAGTACTGATTTCAGACAAAATAGACTTTAAAACGAAGTCCATAAAGAAAGATAAAGAAGGACATTTTATAATGATTAAAGGAGTGATACAAGATGAGGATATTACACTCGTTAATATATATGCACCCAATATAGGAGCACCTAAGTACATAGAACAATTACTAACAGAGATTAAGGGGGATATTGATGGGAATACAATCATAGTTGGAGATTTTAACACTGCATTAACATCACTAGACAGATCTTCCAGACAGAAAATAAATAAGGCAACAGAGAAATTAAATAATACAATAGAAAAACTAGATTTGGTGGATATTTTCAGAGCATTACACCCCCCCCCCCCAAATAGGATATACATTCTTTTCAAGTGCACATGGAACATTTTCCAGGATTGATCATGTACTTGGGCAAAAAGAAACCTCAACAATTTTAAGAAGATAGAAATTATCTCAAGCATCTTTACTGACCACAGTGCCATGAAACTAGAAATCAACAACAGAGAAACAAAGGAGAAAAAAAGGAAAGCATGGAGATTAAACAATATGTTATTTAAAAAACAATGGGTCAATGAGGAAATCAAAGCTGAAATTAAAAAATACCTTGAGACAAATGACAATGAAAGCACAACCACTCAAAATCTATAGGACACAAGCAAAGGCAGTGCTAAGAGGGAAGTTTATAGCGATACAGGCCTTCCTCAAAAAAGAAGAACAATCTCAAATAAACAATTTAACCCACCACCTGAATGAATTAGAAAAAGAAGAACAAAAAGCCCCAAAAGGCAGAAGAAGGAAGGAAATTATAAAGATCAGGGAGGGAATAAATACAATAGAGATTAACAAGACCATAGAAAAAATCAACCAAACCAAAAGCTGGTTTTTTGAAAAAGTAGATAAAATCAACAAACCTCTGGCCAAACTCACAAAGAAGAAAAAAGAGAGAGCACAAATTAGCAAAATAAGAAAGGAAAATGGAGAAATTACAACAAATAACATAGAAATACAGAATATCATACAAGAATATTACAAAAAACTATATGGAACCAAACTGGACAACCTAGAGGAGATGAACAAGTTTCTGGAAACATACTATCCACCGAAACTGAATCAAGAAGAAACTGACCACTTGAACAATCCAAACACTATAAAGGAAATAAAAATATCAATTAAAAACCTTCCTACAAATAAAAGTCCAGGACCGGACGGCTTCACCAGGGAATTCTACCAAACATACAAAGAACTCATACCAGTCCTTCTCAAAATCTTCCAGATGATTGAAAAGGAGGGAATACTCCCAAACTCATTCTATGAAGCCACCATCACCCTGATACCAAAACCAGGCAAAGACACTACAAAAAAAGAGAATTATAGGCCAGTATCACTGATGAACATAGACGCCAAAATCCTCACCAAAATATTAGCAAATAGAATCCAACAACACATAAAAAAGATTATACATTATGACTAAGTGGGGTTCATCCCAGGGACACAAGGCTGGTTCAACATACACAAATCAATCAGTGTAATACATCACATCAACAAGAGAAAGGACAAAAACCACATGATCATCTCAATCGATGCAGAAAAAGCATTTGATAAAATTCAACACCCATTTATGATAAAAACTCTTGCCAAAGTGGGTATAGAGGGAACATATCTCAACATAATAAAAGCTATATATGACAAACCTACAGCCAGCACAGTACTCAATGGTAAAAAAATTCAAAAGCTTCCCACTAAAATCTGGGACAAGACAAGGATGCCCACTATCACCACTCCTATTCAACATAGTCCTGGAAGTCCTGGCCACAGCAGTCAGGCAAGAGAAAGAAATAAAAGGGATCCAAATTGGAAAAGAAGAGGTAAAAGTGTCATTGTATGCTGATGACATGTTACTATATATAGAAAACCCTAAAAGGTCCACACAAAAGCTACTAGAGCTGATTGAAGAATTCAGCAAGGTAGCAGGTTACAAAATTAACATTCAAAAATCAGTTGCATTTCTTTACACTAATGATGAATCAACAGAAAAAGAAAGTAAAGAAACAATCCCCTTTAAAATAGCACCCAGAGTAATAAAATATCTGGGAATAAATCTAACCAAGGAGGTGAAAGAATTATACACAGAAAACTATAAACCATTGATGAAGGAAATTAAAAAAGACTTTAAAAAATGGAACGATATCCCATGCTCTTGGATTGGAAGAATCAATATTGTTAAAATGGTCACACTGCCCAAGGCAATCTACAGATTTAATGCAATCCCTATCAAATTGCCCAGGACATATTTCACAGAACTAGGACAAATCATAATAAAATTTATATGGAACCATCAAAGACCTAGAATTGCCAAAGCATTACTGAAGAGAAAGAAAGAGGCTGGAGGAATAACTCTCCCAGACTTCAGACAATACTATAGAGCTACAGTCATCAAGACAGCATGGTATTGGTACCAAAACAGACATATAGACCAATGGAACAGAATAGAGAGCCCAGAAATGAACCCACAAACTTTTGGTCAACTCATCTTCGACAAAGGAGGCAAGAATATACAATGGAATAAAGACAGTCTCTTCAGCAAATGGTGTTGGGAAAACTGGACAGCAGCATGTAAAGCAATCAAGCTAGAACACTCCCTTACACCATATACAAAAATCAACTCAAAATGGATCAAAAACTTAAACATAAGACAAGATACAATAAAACTCCTAGAGGAAAACATAGGCAAAACATTATCTGACATACATCTCAAAAATTTTCTCCTAGAAGAAATAAAAGCAAGAATAAACAAATGGGACCTAATGAAACTTACAAGCTTCTGCACAGCAAAGGAAGCCATAAGTAAAACAAAAAGACAACCTACGGAATGGGAGAAAATTTTTGCAAATGAAACCGACAAAGGCTTGATCTCCAGAATATATAAGCAGCTCATACGACTCAGTAAGAAAAAAATAAACAACCCAATCCAAAAATGGGCAGAAGACCTAAACAAGCAATTCTCCAAGGAAGACATACAAATGATCAAAAGGCACATGAAAAAATGCTCAATATCACTAATTATCAGAGAAATGCAAATCAAAACTACAATGAGGTATCACCTCACACCAGTCAGAATGGCCGTCATTCAAAAATCCACAAATGACAATTTCTGGAGAGGCTGTGGAGAAAGGGGAACCCTCCTACACTTCTGGTGGGAATGCAGTTTGGTGCAGCCACTATGGAGAACAGTGTGGAGATTCCTCAAAAGACTAGGAATAGACTTACCATATGACCCAGGAATCCCACTCCCTGGGCTTGTATCCAGAAGGAACCCTACTTCAGGATGACACCTGCACCCCAATGTTCACAGCAGCACTATTTACAATAGCCAAGGCATGGAAACAGCCTAAATGTCCATCAACAGATGACTGGATAAAGAAGAGGTGGTATATTTATACAATGGAATACTACTCAGCCATAAAAATCGACAACATAATGCCATTTGCAGCAACATGGATGCTCCTGGAGAATGTCATTCTAAGTGAAGTAAGTCAGAAAGAGAAAGAAAAATACCATATGAGATTGCTCATATGTGGAATCTAAAAAACAAAAACAAAACAAACAAAAAACAAAGCATAAATACAGGACAGAAATAGACTCAGACATAGAATACAGACTTGTGGTTGCCAAGGGGGCAAAGGATGGGAAGGGATAGACTGGGATTTCAAAATTGTAGAATAGATAAACAAGATTATACTGTATAGCACAGGGAAATATACACAAAATCTTATGGTAGCTCACAGAGAAAAAAATGTGACAATGAATGTGTATATGTCCATGTATGACTGAAAAATTGTGCTCAACACTGGAATTTGACACAACATTGTAAAATGATTATAAATCAATAAAAA